>NC_056726.1:950970810-951138148 GCF_019279795.1 Protopterus annectens
TTTGCCGCGCTTGTGGATAGCTGGATTCTTTAGAGCTCGACTAGTAAATCATCAGTTAAGTGTGTTTTGTCTGTCAAACTTTCTTCATTTTTTACAGAATATAAAGTGTGTAAGTGTTAGGTACCCTGTAGTGTAAAAATATATTTCTTTTAATTCGTTTTTTCCCTCCCTTCGCTGGTCGTTAGTGTGTGTGTGTGTGTGTGTGTGTGTGTGTGTGTGTTGTGTTTTGGGGCCTGTGTGTTTGCGTAGCACTACCTTTTCTTTTAAGTATGGCTGAGGCCCCAAAAGCCATTTTTTCTAAATGTACCGAGTGTGGCCATAAGCTCTCCCCGGCTGATGGCCACACTCGTGCTCAGTGCCTTGGGGTTGAACACCTCACCTCAGGCTGTACCATTTGTGCAGCGTTCAACCCCAGGGCACTGAAAGAGTGGAGGTCGAAGCTGGTCTTGGCGGGACTTTTACCCCCGGACTCGGCTCCGGCCTCCACTGCTCCCATGGCACTACCACAGGCTGTGGTTGCTGCCACTCCTGCCCCCCTTTCTTCGGCCGGGACTCAAACTCCCGCTAAAACGCCAGAGGACAGGGAGGCCATGAGGGAGAAACGGAGGGAGAAGCACCACAAGCGGTGGGCCGAGGCCTCCGCTTTGGCCCCGCCAGCTAAGCGGGCTTCTCCCTCCACTGCTTCTAGGTCTCCTCGTCCTCGGCTCCGATCCCCTTGTTTCTCCCCAGGGCCCAAGGAGGAGGAGGCCCGATCTCCATCGAGGCGGCATTCCAGGTCTACCTCGGTGGCCTCTTCGAGATCGACGTTCAGCATGTCTGATGCAGACTTGGACCGGATGATGCGAAGGTTCATCCAGGCCCAGATGCAGATGGGAGTGCTCTTGCCCCCCCCCCCTTCGGGGGGGAGCTCGACACGTTTTTTCCATCCAATTGCTCCTTCTCCGACCCGCTATCCGGGTTCGGAGCGTTCGGAGCCGAGCAGCGTTGGAGCCGGGGGTGGGTCGGCGCCGACAGTACTTGGTACTTCGGATCCGACCCTGCCCTCAAACCTGTCGGATCCGACCTCTCGGAGCCGTGGCCCGAGCTTCGGATCCGAGGGATTCAGTGTGCCTTTGGCTCCGTCCAGGTCGGAGCGCACTGGTCCTTTGGATCTGATGGTCTCGGTGCCGGTTCCGATCCCTTCATCGGATCCGAGTGGGAGCCGACTCTCGGAGCCCAGAGAGAGTGGTTCCCCCTCGGCCTTCGATGCAGTGAAGAGGGCTCTGTTGAGAGCATCCGGACCCCCGGCCCTTGTCTCGGCTCCATCCTGCACTCCCTCTCTGCTGGGCCAGGCTTCCATCACCCGGCCAAAGGGGCAGCCTGCTTCAATGTCCAGATGGTTCCATTGGAACAGGATGTTGCTGGCGAGGCCTCCTCGGACAGCCCCCCCGAGGAAGTGCCCCGCAAGCATAAGTGCAAGAGGAGGCACGTGGACTCCCCTGAGTCCTTAACTGAGGACATGGACTTGGATGAAGGGGAAGGCTCCCCAAGATCACCCCCTGAGGATGTCTCCTTTGGAGACATCATGGAGATGCTGAGGATCAGAGGTGGGTGGTCTGCCCCCAAGTCCTCTTCCGACAAGTCCGTGTTTCTGGTGGCATTCGAAGCAGGCCCGTCTACCTCTTGGGTGTCCCCTCCGACCGACCCCTTGGTGGACCTTATTACCACCAGGGCGTGGAAGGATCTGGACACCGTGGAGCCAATACCCAAATGCCTGGACAGAATACTAAGCCCCCCCTCAGACCGGTCGCACTGGAGCAAGGGTCCCTCCGTAGATGCCATGTTGACAGCAGCAGCCACGAAGAGGGAACTAGCTCAGGAGAGCCCCTCAGTCCATCCACCGAGCAAGGAGTCCCGCTCGATGGACCGCTTAGGGAAGCGAGTTTTTAGTTCAGCGACCTTCTCGGTAAGGTCTCTGAACTATATGGCACATGTCATCAGGATGTAGCGGGATCTTATCAAAGAATACGCTGCCTCCCCCCCTGAGTCCATGTCGGCGGAGGACAAACAATTGTACTCCACCCGAATGGCCACTCTGAGATCCATTTCAAATACCTCTATGCGGCTATTGTCCCACGTCACAGAGGGAGCCGCTAGGGCTAGCGGAGCGGGCCTAGTCATGAGACGTCAGGCCTGGCTCTGTCATTGTGACTTTGCGGAGCCCTTGAAAGCGTCTTTTGCGAACGCCCCTTTCGATGGTTCTGCCCTGTTTGGCAAAATGGTCTGCGAGACACTTGTCCAGAGCGAGAAGGACGGGAAGACGTTGTCTGCCATCGGAGTCCGCTTCTCTGCGCCCCAGCGGTCCTTTTCAAAGAAACAAAAGGGTCAGAAGAAGATGTGGTTCCAGAAATCGCAACATTCCCAACCCGCTCCGGACAACCAGTCCTTCCGTGGCAGAGGAGGACAGGGAGGACGCCGCCCCAGGGGCAGAGGGGCTCCGAGAAACTTTGGGTCCAGAGAACCTTTCTCTGAACGGCCCACGCAGCAGCCCTGAAGGGTTGCCCGACTGCTCCACTCTGGAGGCAGTCGGGGGGCGCTTCTCGGAGCACCTAGCGGCATGGGAGTCCATCACGACAGACCGCTGGTTGCTTCGAATTATATCCAGAGGGTACAAAATACCATTACTTCATGTCCCCAAATTCAAGAACCTCCCCGATGTACCACCGATCAGAGGGAGGCTGCAGCCGCAGAAATTCAGCAGCTGCTAAGAAAAAGAGCCATCCAGCCCATCCCCCAAGACCAGCTCGGATTAGGGTTCTACTCCAGGTTCTTTTTGGTGCCAAAAAAGATGGGGGACTTGAGACCGATTTTAGACCTTTCCCGCTTGAACCTGTCCGTAACCAAGGAAAAATTACGAATGGTCACTCTTCAATCTATTCTCCCCCTTCTAAGGGAGGACGATTGAATGTGCTCTACAGACCTCAAGGATGCGTACTACCACATTCTAATGGACAGACGATCCAGGAGGTTCCTCCGCTTCCGGCTGGGAGCCAGTCACTACCAGTTCAGGGTCCTTCCCTTTGGCCTCACCACAGCCCCCAGGGTGTTCACCAAGGTATTAGCAGTGAGTGCGGCCCACCTGAGACTCCAGGGAATACAGGTCTTTCCGTACCTGGACGATTGGCTGCTGACCGCCCCAACAAGGCATCTACTTTGCTCAGCCAGAGATTTCTTTCTCCACCTAGCCCCACAGTTAGGCATCACCATCAATGCTGACAAATCCCTTCTGGCCCTGACACAAGCCAAAGAATTCATAGGAGCCAGAATAGACACCAGAGAGCTACGAGCCTTTCTAACGTCCGAAAGACTTCGGAATTTGCGACTCTATGTGCGGGCTATCCTCCAATCAGAGACCCCACCAGCGGAATTGGTCCTGAGGGCACTGGGCTCCATGGCGGCAGCGATAATGCTCCTTCCATGCGCCCGTCTGAACATGCGGGTACTGCAATGGACCCTTCTAGTACAATGGTCCTTTCTGTCTTTTCCTCTTCATCACCCCATTGCTATCAGCAAGGCTTGCAGGAGGGCTCCATGCTTCGGACCTCCATACGGGCCGACCCTTCTGCACCTCTCCCCCTCTCGCCACGGTGACCACGGACGCCTCCCGCCTCGGGTGGGGGTGGGGGGCATTATTCAGGCAGGACGGTCCAAGGCACGTGGAACGATACAGAGACTTCCCTGCATATCAACGTTCTGGAGATGAGAGCAGTGCTGTACGCATTGCAAGCACTTCAGAATCTCCTCCCCGTAGGAACGATTGCAATTCAGTCGGACAACATGTCGGTTGTCTGGTACATCAACAAACAGGGGGGAACCAGATCTTACCCTCTGTGCCGCGAAGCCATGAGAGTGTGGGAATGGGTGATCTCCACCAACCGCTTTCTGATTGCAATGCACATTCCGGGGAGGACCAACATCCTAGCGGACAAACTCATTCGCACCCTTCTTACCCTGTACGAGTGGTCTCTCAACCCACTAGTAGCAAAGCAGATATTCGCAATATGGGGGCAACCCTGCTGCGATCTTTTTGCCTCTCCCTCAAACACCAAATGCGGCAATTTCTTCGCTCTGATTCCCCCTCCAGGGGAAACTCCAAGAGACACTCTGGTGCATGCTTGGCCACCCGGTCTACTTTATGCCTATCCTCCTCTACCCCTGATGCTGCAGCTCTTACAGAAAGCCTCGCGGTTGGGGAGCAGGATGATCCTCATTGCCCCATTCTGGCCTCGGCAAATTTGGTTCCCTTACCTGTGGTCTCACCTAGTGAATCCTCCTTGGATTCTGGATCCTAGTCTGGATCTAATCTCCCATCCGTCGGACTTACCGACCCCAAATCTGGACAATCTGAAGCTGACAGCTTGGTTGCTCCAGTTCCACTCCTAGTTAGGACTCCCGGTATCTCTTCACCAGTCAAAGCCATCCTTGTGGCAGCGCATAAGCCCTCCACCAGGAATGTGTACCGCAGTAAATGGAAACGTTTCTCATAATCTAGATCCCTTTACGGCTCCTCTTCCGTCCATATTAGACTTCCTAACCAAACTTTTTCAGGAAGGCGCTAGTTGCTCAACTGTCAAAGTGCAATTGGCTGCCATCTCACATTACCATGTGGGACATGATACAGGGACTTTGATGTCGGCCAAGTTGTGTAAAACCTTTCTCAAGGGCACCTTTTTGCTTAGACCCCCTATAAAAGAAGCCGTACCACCGTGGGATCTTTCACTAGTTCTTCAAGCCTTGACTGCTCCACCTTTTGAACCTGCTGCTTCAGTAGATCTCAAATTCTTGTCCTGGAAAACAGCATTCCTTGTAGCCATTACTTCTGCGAAAAGAGTTTCGGAGCTTCAAGCTCTTTCTGTGAAGCCTCCTTATTTGATCTTTCACCCGGACAGAGTGTACCTCAGGATCAATCCCTCTTTCCTTCCCAAAATAGCATCAGAAACCAATATAAATCAATCCATAAATTTACCGGTTTTCTTTCCTAAATATCAGAATAAAGGAGAGTACAAGCTGCACTAATTAGATGTTCATAGGCAGCTATGTTTTTATACTCATAGAACGGCTGGTCATAGACAATCCGACCAGCTCTTCGTTTCCTTTGCCAAATTTAATTTGGGGAAAGCAATATCAAAAGTATCTCTATCACGCTGGATTTCACATTGTATCCTATTAGCGTACCAAGCCTCTGGGAGACCCGCACCTGAAGGAGTTCGCGCACATTCCACTCGTTCCATCTCTACTTCTGCGGCCTTCAAGTCTAGAGTTCCATTGGATGATATTTGTTCGGCAGCCACTTGGGCCTCATCTCATACCTTTATTAACCACTGCAAATTGGACGTGATTTCTAGAGGGAGAGCATCCTTTGGCTCTGCGGTGCTTCGCAATATCCTTCCATGATGGCCACCCAAGGTTCAGGTAGCTGGGGACTCTGTCCCACAGGTTGCTGACAAATGAAGTCCCTACTTCAGATTAAGAAGTTATGTACTCACCATAACGTTCCATCCGAGTAGGTAGCTTCATTTGTCTGCAACCATCCCCCCCTCCTTCCCCCTGGCCTTCTTCAGATCTATGTTAGTTGGATACCCTTTTTGGGTACATATTGAGGGGCAAACTCGATCTGAGGTCATGGAGGGTTGGCAGGGGATTATGGGTGAGGGGAGGAGCTAGGAGCTCGGATCCATTAGCTTGAAACAAGTTGCCGGCTCGGATCCGATATCGGATCCAAGACCCACAGGTTGCAGACAAATGAAGCTACCTACTCAGATGGAACGTTATGGTGAGTACATAACTTCTTATTTCTTTGTTTCAAAACCTGATACTTGGGTACTAGGCTTGCCAAAAGTAGATTTTTTAAGACATAGCTTCTTGCCACTTACTGCTAACATTGTCCATTAAATGTAAATATCCCTCCACTGTATGAGTGTGGTCCTGTAGGGATCTGGAGGATGCCAAGTCTACCACTGCCAATGTCTTGTAAAGTGACCTGGAAATGGATATTGGGATGTTACTGAAAAAATACAGCAATTGGGCTTTGAAATATAGTTTAATTAAACAAAGTGCACTTGCAATTTACAGGCCATAATTTAATTTATTTCAGGTAGTCCAGATCCTGGTAGATTGTATACCATTAGACTTAATTAGGGAGAGCTGTCATTCTGGAGAAATAAGCAGCCCTATTTTCAGTGAAAGATCTGTGGTTGTTTGCAGGTAGGAAGTTGCAGGATGTGGATGCAATGTGTTTTATTATTTTTAATGCATTTGTCATTTCAAAGCATGGTTTTCTTTGTTACAAAAAAAGGCAGGATTGAATGAGACATATGATGCTTAACTGACAATGATAGGATAGAAATATTATACGTGATGTAAAATGTTTGCAGCTACAGCTGTTTCAATGGTGTCTGTGATGCATAACTATTTTTGGGCCTGTGTCACACTTTTATTTTTCACTTTGTCCAGATTTCTTGCTCTAAGGTTGAGAGGTATGGTTCCATGCTAAGTTAGAAGGTTGTATTTACCTTGGAAGACTTTTTAGCATAATTATGAGAAACAGAGCTTTTTTTAATATCTCTGCTTATTTCCAATATAAACTGCCATGTAACCTTGCAAGTAACTTTCATATTAAGCTACTTTAATTCTTTTGGAATTGACAGGTATGCTTCATCGGTTCGGACGTAAGCATAGAGTGCTAATGTGACTGTGATTTCTTGCAGCAGTCTGTGGTTTACTTATCGCAATAACTTTTCTGTGTTTCTGGGTGTGTGATCAATTTAACAGTTTTAAAGATGTTTTCCAAAAATAAATAAATACATAATACATAAAAAATAATCCTCTGCTATTGACAAAGTCTGGGAATTTGTTTTTTTCAAAAGCGAAGGTCAGCATTACAGCTCAGTAAACTGTCAGTCTGTGAATAACGTCTGCACAAATTAAAATGTCTGAATGTCATATGGCTTTAGATTGGATGGAAGTTATATGTTTACTCCATTATGTAGTATGATCTTAGAGAGTTATGGATTTCTTATTGATTTACTTTTTGGTGAGCAGTTGTTTGTTGATTTATTGATGGTCCTTTTAGTGGTGGGAAATTGCGTGGATGAATCCATCTTTTTTTCAGATATTTTAACTTCCAGACAATTTCATTCAGTGAGTCTGTGCCATGTGATTACTGAGGTTGCCTATTTTACAAGTAGGGGCTCCTTCTGTGTGTGTAAGAGAGAGAAATTTAATATGTATACTGAATATATTTTTGCAAATGGAATTCTTAGTTAAATAGGCGCCTCTTCTTGGGCAAATAGACTTGAGTAACCAATATTAGATCTTAGCCATCCAGCTAGGAAAGGTTAGTATGTGGATTTTCCATCTGATTTGATGAAAGCTATGCTACTTACTCAAGGAGTACATTCATGGCTATCCATCCAGTTGTTGTGTTGCTGAACTACTTGATAATGAGAGGAGCTTTTTACAAAAGTTGAAGGATTTTGTGTGAAGAACCTGCCCATACAAAGTGGCTTGTTTATGTTGCAGTGAAGACTGTGATCTTTGTAGTGAGCATTTTAAATATAACCAGTATTTCTGAGGTAGAGAATGTCCATTAAGGCAGGATCTTTCTTAGCCTGGAAAGCAAGCCAGTGATGAAATTTATTGGGGCCAGTGAGAGACAGAGGAAAGCAAGAAGCTTTTTAGTCTGTTTGGATAACTAAGTGAATGCAGTCCTTTGACCTTTTTTTGTCAGAAATGGTTGTAGTCTTTCTTTTGGCATGGTATTTTGCTGAGGCACATGCCAAAGGGGCATTGCACTCAATAATTGCTCTTGTAAAGGAAGAATACAGGGATGTTATGACCTCCTTGTCCCTGGATAATACCCTTACTAATGAGATGGGCCATGTAAAAAGCTTTCCGTACAACGGAGACAACATGGTGGTCAAAAGTCAGATTCCTATCAACCTGGGTGCCCAAGCACCTCACGACTGATTGTGGGCTTACAACATTGTTATTAATGTGATAATTTGTGGGGACATCACTCTCCTCAAAGGGGATGATGATGCATTTTTTGGCATATAGCTTGAGGCCATGTTTCTGGCACCAGTCATTTGTTTGGGTGAGACCCTCTTGTAGCTTATTCAGAATTGTTTTATTAAGTCAGTAATGTGAATTCTTTACTTTATTGCAAATTTGTTGGCTTATTTTTGTGGATTATAGTATTGTAGGACTGCTAATGTTGACATTTTATGTAGCTGGACTGGTTTTCCCAGTGAGAAATGCTAGTGCTGTAGTGAATATCTGTTTATTTGTAAAACAAAATATATATATATATATATATATATATATATATATATATATATATATATATATATATAAAGATGTTAGAGTTAACTGCTAGATTAGAGAATTAGAATTAGAATGAGAATTAGAATTTTAAGGCAAATATTAGGCATTTATTCATTGTTCAAATGCACCTACAGTACAGCCAGGAGATCAACTGTGGTCTCCTGCGGCAGCGAAAGAGTTAACTATATGATATATTTTATATGCGGCCCCAAGACAATTTCTGTTCACTCAATGCGGCCCCAGCAAGCCAAAAGGTTGGACACCCCTGATATAGATATTTAATGATTTTCTTGAAAAAGTTTACTTTCATTAAGAAGATATTAGACCAAACCATATTGTTGCAGGACTAGCACATTTTTTTTTACATCATAGCATATGAAATCATATACAGTGTGTTCTATGGCTTTGCAAATTTGACTCCTTACGGCAATGAGCCTGTAGTTATCAGAATCTGAGGCGGGACCCCTGTGGAATAGCATAAAAATGGCATTTTTTGTACCTTAAAAATTGCATCAAATGAACAGTTTTCTAAAGAGCTCAGAGAAAAGAGTATCTAATGCTGCTGTTGAGCACCTGGTATATTGTTGGGCTCATAGACTGTAGTGAAGACATATTCCTTAATAATATCAAGAGGAGGAAGAGAGTCAGCAATGTGTGGAATATCTGAAGTTGACACCATCTTTTTCTTCAAGTATATTAGTAGTGCCTTTAGGGTCTGAGTTGATAGTACCACTTTGAAGTAATAAGGTCATTGCAGTGCATTATTTATTAATCATCTGACTTAGAGTACATGTTCTGATGTTCATAGTGTTACCCTGCTGCAGTCATCACACTTGGGTTATCCTGTCATCAGGTGGTCCCGCAGTCGGCCTGAATTCCAAAGTCTTGGTCTGGCGTTGGTTGCTGTCGCTTCTTCCCTGACGTCAGTGCATCAGGGGTATATAAGAGGCATCCGACACCATTTTCTTCAGTCTTTCTTGCCGCGTGGTGCCCGAAGCATAAGCAGTTCACAAGTGCCAGTCGGCCGACACCTGAGATTTTCGAATCGAGTTTCAGTCCGAAGTCTTCAAAGCTAAGTACCCCGTTGGGGAACCTTTTCTTGCCTCAGTCCGATGTCAGAAAAAGTTAACAATTGCATTTCTTGTGGGAAGCAAATACCTCTTAAGGACTTTCATTCTTATTGTATACATTGCCTAGGCCCAGACCACGACATCACTGGTTGTTGGTTTTGTGCTAGGTTCAATAAGCGAACTATAAAGCGACGCTTTGATTTCGCACGACACTACTTCGGTAGGAAATTTAATTAAACTATGCCGTCGGAGCAGCCGACTACTGGCGTGCATAAAAAACGCAAAGATAAAGACAGGCAGCCTAGATCCAAGCCAGACTCCGAGGCCTCGGCTGGGCCGGTCGCTGGTTCTGCGGTTTTCAGTGAGGCGCCTACGCAGCCCCTGGCTACCGCAGAATTGGAACCCCAGACCGCTTCGGATTCTCTAGCAGAGAGTTCTAGGCCGATGCAGCCATTTTCTTTAGGCCCTACTGACGACATTGCAGAAGGAGAAGCCGGTGCTGTAGAAACACCTTCGGTTTCAAAAGGTGTCTTCAGACTGACTACTCTCACCATAAAATCTTATGCTAAGCTTAAGACTCCTCTAAAACCAAAAAAGACTGCACTTCAGTCTCCAGTTCAAGGCCCCATGCCTAAGAAACAGATGCAGGTTCCCAACCCCCCCCCCCCCCGACAAAAGGCCTAGACAAGAGGAGGATTATGCCTCCTCTGATCAAGTGTCTATTTCCTCACGCTCCTCTGAGGAGCAGGATTACTCCTTTCCCCCTTATGAAGATTCCGATGCTGAAGATTCCATTCCCTCAGCTTCTCCCCCTGAAGACTATTCCTTTGGGGAAACCTTACATACCATGAAGGGAACATTTCCACTGGGAAGGTCAGGACTACTCCGACTCAAAGAAAAGGCTCCGAGAGTTTCTTTTACTGCCCCAGCACAGACCACTTGCTAACCCCCAGTTTTAGACATTGTGGATGATGTTTACTTTGAATCTAGTCCAAGTCCAGATTCTGTGCCTCCTGCTCCAGCCAAACCAGATAGATACCATAGAGTGCCTGACTCACACAAATTCCTTTACAAAAGCCCTGTTGCTGATCCAGAGACAATCTCCCAGGGCCCCAAAGGGGCTAAGGCTTCTATGGCTAAAAATTCTGTACCCTCTGAAAGGGACTCCAGAGCACTAGATAGGTGGGGGAAGAAGGTTTACACCTCAGCTACTCTAGCTATGAGAGCACTAAATTGTCAATTTCACTTGCTTAAATACTAGCAATTCCTAATGTCTCAAATAAAACAAAAGATGAGCACGCACCCTCAACAGTCTGAATTCAAGGAAATGCAGGATCTGTTGCATGCAGCTGAACAGGTGGGCAAACATAATGTGGATTTGATTCCTTGGAAGCTTCCTGTAGAGCAGCTGTTATTGGGTCTGTTATACGTAGACATGCTTGGTTAAAGGAACTAACTCTGCCTGATCATGTTAAAGCAAAGTTACTAGATGCACCCTTACAGCAGGAGGTCTTATTTGGGGTTAAAGCAGAAGAGGTTTTAAAGAAAATGGAGGATAAGGCAAAACCTATGCAGACGGTCAAAGATTTCTTACAGGTACAGCTCCCACGCTTCAGCAGAAATTGGCCAACAAAAAATTGGTCCTTTCTAGCTTCTGACAGACCACAGAGGGGTAAATACAGGCACCCAAGGAGCAGAGAACAAGCACAAATCCCTTACAAACCTCGACAATGGGGCACTGCAACACAGAAGGGAGGAGAAGACAGGTCCCAAACTACTAGAAGGCAAACACAATGACTTAAACCTCAAACTGACAAGCAAAACTCTATTGGCAGCTCCCTTGGGAGGAAAATTAGCACTTTTTGCAGACAACTGGCGCATCGTCACAAAGGACAAATGGGTCCTAGACATTATCTCAGAAGGATACAGATTCCATTTCCACACCTTGCCAAGGATAAAAGGAATGCCAAACCTGCCACAAAATCAATGGGCAGAGGCACAAAAACAAATTACAGCTCTCATGGACATGAGAGCCATTCATCTGGTACATACACAGGAGCAAAGCCAAGGATTTTACTCAAGGCTCTTTCTAGTCCCCAAAAAGGACAATGCTTGGTGACCCATTCTGGACCTTTAAATTCTAAACACCTTCTTGCAAGTACCCAAATTGAAGATGCTAACACTACAGCAGCTTCTTCCCATGTTGGGCAAGAAAGCTTGGCTAGTAACGTTGGACCCCAAGGAAGCATACCTGCATGTCCCTATCAGACAAAATTGCAGAAGATACCTCCGTTTCATTGCAGGTTCAACCCATTACCAATTCTCTGCACTGCCCTTTGGCTTATCAGCTGCGCCCAGGGTGTTCACAAAATGCCTGGCAATGGTAATTGCATACTGCAGACAAAGAGGAATTCAAATATACCCATACCTGGACGACTGTCTCATCCAAGCAGAAAGCAAGGACATTCTCTTACAACATCTGGCTTTTGTAAAACACCTTCTAAGTTGCCTAGGGTACACAGTAAACGAAAAGCAATCAAAACTAGTGCCCTCACAAAATATGACATTCCTGGGTGCCAGCTTGAATACAACGGCCCAGATGGCTTATCTGACGCCAGACAAACAACTACAACTAACTCAATACTTCAAAACAATGGCAACAAAGACCCAACTCCCTGCAAGAAAAATTCTGCAGGCCTTGGGCTTCATGGCATCTTGCATACTACTAATACCATTTGCAAAACTGCATATGAGGAAAATACAATGGTACCTAAAAAGCGTATGGACTCAACACAGCCACAGCTTGGAAACAATGATACCTCTCATTCCCTGCCTTCAACAGGAGTTTCTGTGGTGGTCACAGGCATGTCACCTCAACAAGGGTCAGCCTTTCACCTTACCCCCAGCCAGGCAAGCTATGACAACAGATGCATCGGACTACGCCTGGGGGGCACACATGGCAGGACGGTGCGTTCAAGGCATATGGACTGCAGATCAAAGGAATCTGCACATCAATCAAAAAGAAATGCTAGCTGTAAAGAATGCCCTGACAGCCTTCAAGGACCTCTTACATCCAGGACAGCTTACAATAAGGACAGACAACACCACAGTAATGTGGTACATAAACAAACAAGGGGATGACCTTGTGGAACACAGCACTGGCTTACCAAGTTCAATTACAAGCTCAATTCCTGCCAGGAAAAAAGAACACATTGGCAGACGACCTAAGCAGAAACATCATGGATCCCCATGAGTGGAAACTGGATCCACAAGTATTTGCAATGATAACTCAAAAATGGGGGCACCGAGACATATACCGGTTTGCCAGCCCACAAAACTTTCAACTAACAAAATTTTGTACAAGGACATTTCACCATCAAGCTTGGAAAGTGGACGCACTCTCATTCAGTTGGAAAATGTTGACAGTATATGCCTTCCCATAATTGCCCCTTCTCACAAAGGTGCTGATGAAAGTCAGGATGGAGAGACCCCACATGATACTCATTGCCCCAGACTGGCCACGCCAGCACTGGTACCCACTATTAAGGAATATGGCCCAGGGCCCACCATGGATTTTACCACAAATTACTCATCTGCTCACTCAGCAAGACAGTCAGATTCTACACAGCCAGCTCAAAACCTTAAATTTGGCTGCATGGCAAATCACCTAAGCAACCAGCCAGCTCCTCTTTCACAAGCTGTTACGGATGTTATTCTGGAAGCCAGGAGGCCCAGCACCAGGAAAGCCTACTCAGACAAATGGAAAAGGTTTTGCGCCTGGAACCAAGCTAAAGGCTAAAATACCCTTCAACCGGACATACCTCAGATTCTACAATATTTAACTGAGATGTTACACAAAGGGCTTTCTTTTTCATCTATTAAAATCCATGCCTCAGCTATTTCAGCTCACTACAACACGGATCCTCCCTTATTTTGACATCCACTTCTAAGGCAGTTTCTCAGAGGGGCCAAAAAACATTAGGCCTCCCAGGAGAGCACCAACACCAACTTGGGACCTAAGTTTTGTTCTGGAAAAACTTACGCTACCTCCTTTTGAACCAGCTTTCTCAGCTGACTTAAAGTTTATATCATGGAAGACTGCCCTGCTGCTAGCAATTACTTCAGCCAGAAGAGTCTCAGAGCTTCAGGCACTAATGGCAGTAGAGCTTTTCCTCATTTTTCATCAAGACAGAGTTTCTGTACGAACTAACCCCTCTTTTATGCCTAAGGTGGTATCCAGTGTGGCTCTAAATCAAACCATCCATTTACCCACCTTCTTTCCAAATCCACAGAACAAAGGAGAAAGACTCCTGCATTCCTTGGACATTCACAGGCAGCCACGTTACTACTTGGATAAAACTAAGGTTTTCAGAAAATCTGACCAGCTTTTTGTATCCTATGCTACAGCATCACAAGGAAAGGCGATCTCAAAACAGACCATTTCCAAATGGATAGGACATTGCATACATTTTTGCTACACCCACCATGGAAAACCAGTTCCTGCTAGCATAAGGCCACACTCTACCAGGGCAGCAGCTACATCTACAGCCTTCCTCAGGGGTGTGCCAACCAAGAATATTCTGGAAGCTGCAACTTGGAGTTCAGTACACACCTTCACCAAACACTATCACTTACCTCTTTACTCTAAGACTAAAGCTGACTTCGCCAGTGCAGATGTTCATCGTGCATACAGCTGCAGTCATAACAGATGGGTTCTCCTGCCGTCAGGCGGGTCCTCGGTCGGCCGAATTCCAAAGTCTAGGTCCGTCGTCGGTTGTCGTCGCTTCTTCCCTGACGTCAGTGCGACAGGGGTATAAAAGAACCAGCCGACGCCATTTTCTTCAGTCTTTCTTGCCGCGCGGTGCCCGAAGCAGAAGCAGTTCGCAAGTGCCGGTCGGCCAACTCCTGAGATTACGAACAATTTGGAAACCGAAGTCTTCTTAAAAGCTAAGTACCCCGTTGGGGAAACTTTTCTTGCCTCAGACCGATGTCAGACAAAGTTAATAATTGTATTTCTTGTGGGAAGCAAATACCGCATAAGGATTTCCATTCCCTCTGTATACCTTGTTTAGGCCCAGACCACGAAGTCTCGGTCTGTCACTGTTGTGCTACATTCAACAAACGCACTATTAAGCGTCAGGCGGAGTTCGCCCAGCATTTTTTTGGGAAAGCATTTAACTATACCATGTCGTTGGATACTCCGACACCGGTTTTGTCTAAAAAACGCAAAGACAAGGACCGACACTCGAGGTCCGCAGCCTCTACCGACACCACGCCAAAGCCGATACACATGGTCCGGTTCTCAGTGAGGCGCCTACGCGGCCTCTGATTACCGACGGCACATCTTTGGCGGTGTCTCCTGTACCCGAGGTCGCAGGCTCCTCGGCCCACACCACGACTACAGATACCGAAGCCACTCCTGACGTTGAAACACAGAATGTGGACAGGTCCACCTCCACTCAAGGTGTCTTCAGACCTTCCTCTTCTTTCTCCATCACGGCTTTCACCAAGTCTAAAGCAACCATGCACCCTAAGAGACCAGTTACACAGGGCCCATCTCCAGGCCCCATGCCTAAGAAACAGATGCTTAAAATGGCTGAGGATTTAATTACTTTAATCAGAGGATGTTCTTCGTGTTTCACTGTTGCAGTCATAACTGTAGGGTGTTCCTGCCGGCAGGCAGCCCGAGGTCGGCCAGAATCACAGTCTGGGTCCGGCGTCGGCTGTACAAGCTAGTACCCTGACGTCAGTATGCTCTGGTACATAGCCCTCAGCCGACGCCATCTTCTCCAGTCTTTCTTGCCGTGTGGTGGAAAGCAGTTCGCAAGTCGTTGGTTGGCGATTTTCGATCTACGCATTTGATTGCTGTCGGTCCGAAGTTCTTACTTCTCTTCTCAAAGCTAAGTACCCCATTGGGGAATCTTTTTCTTGTTCCTCCGATGTCAGAAAAAGTTAATAATTGTATAGCGTGTGGAAAACAGATACCTCATAAAGATTTCCACTCTTACTGTCTACCTTGCTTAGGCCCTGACCACGACGTTTCTTGTTGTCGGTTCTGTGCCAGGTTCAATTCTTGCACCATTAAGCGTCGGTACGACTGGGCTTTAAATTACTTTGGCAGACGCTTCAATTATAGAATGTCGTCGGATTCTACCGGAATTCAAAAGAAGCGCAAAGACAAGGACAGGCCTCCGAGGTCCAAACAGGATTCGTCGCAGCTGGAGTCAACGTCCGGTTCGGCTGTTGTCAGTGAGGTGCTTTTGCAGCCCCTGTCGTCCGCCACTTCTGAACCGATGGCCGATACGGACTCCCATGGGGAGCCATCAAGGCCTGTTGTTTTATCTGCTGCAGGACCTTCGGACGTCGCTCCCTTAGATGGGTCCGGAACCGCTGTGCAGGTACTGGCTTCTGAGGGGTATTCAGGCCTACTCACATCACCATGGCAAAGGCAAAGTCCAAGACTCCAGTTAAACCTAAAGTTTCTGCTCCAGCTACTTCTGAAGCTACTCCCAAGACACAGAAGCAATTGCTAAGGATGGCTGAGGATTTGCTTACAATGATTAGGGGTTCTCATCCCCCTCCAGAGAAAAGGCCTCGACAGGATGTTCCTTTGGATTCCTCTGACCAGGCTTCTGTATCTTCTGTTTCTTCCTCTGATCAGGAATATTCTTTTCCTCCTTATGAGGATTCGGATGCAGAAGATTCCCTGCCCTCTGCTTCTCCGCCTGAGGATTTCTGTTTTGGGGAGACCTTACATGAGATGAGGGAACATTTTCATTGGGAAGGTCAGGATTATTCTGCTTCCAAGAAGAGGCTTAGGGAATTCCTTCTTCTTCCTCAACACAGACCTTTAGCTATTCCTCCTGTTCTTGATATTGTGGATGATGCATTTTCTGAGGCTAATTTGAATCCTGATTCCATGCCCCCTGCTCCTTCTAAGCCTGATAGATTTTACAGGGTCCCTGATTCTCATTTATTCTTATTCAAGAACCCTTCTGCGGATCCTGAAACTATTTCTCAGGGTTCTAAGGCTGCTAAGGTGGCTTCTTCCAAAAATCCTATTCCCTCCGAGAAGGATTCTCGTGCCTTAGACAGGTGGGGTAAAAAGGTATATACTTCTGCTATCCTTGCTATTAGGGCTTTAAATTGCCAGTTTCATATGTTTAAGTATCAGCAATTTCTTTTGTCTGTTTTGAAGCAAAAGCTTGCTACCTCTCCAGCTTGTGCAGAGGATAAGGAATTGCAGGATGTATTGCATGCAACTGAACAAGTGAACAAGCATAGTTTGCATTGTGGTTTTGATGCTTTGGAAGCTTCTTGCAGGGCCGCAGCCTCTGGTACTGTTATTAGGAGACATGCCTGGCTTCGAGAACAAAGTTTGCCAGAACAGGTTAAGGCTAAACTTTTAGATGCCCCTGTTCAGCATGATGTTTTATTTGGATCCAAGGCTGAAGAGGTTATTAAAAAGATGGAAGAAAAGGCAAAATCTATGCAGACTGTGAAAGATTTCTTACAAGTTCAGCCTCCTAGATTTTCCAGGAATTGGCCCTCCAAAAATTGGTCCTTTCCCACGTCTGACAGGCCTCAAAGGGGAAGATATAGACACTCCAGAGGTCGTGGTCAAGCTCAGGCCTCTTACAGATCCAGACAATGGACTGCTTCTTCACCTAGAAGGGGAGAAGACAGATCCCAATCTCAAAGGAAGCAGACTCAATGACTCTCTCGGTTGGGCTTCAGAACCCTCTTACCTGGATGCCCCTCTCGGAGGAAAGCTTTCTCTTTTTTACAGAAATTGGACTCATATTACCCAGGACAAATGGGTATTGGACGTGATTTTAAGAGGCTACAAGTTCCATTTTCATACTCTGCCAAGGGTTATCGGTTGGCCAGATCTGCCAAAACATCTGGGCAGAGGCCTTAAATCAAGTGGATGCTCTACTGGCCATGAGAGCCATAGAGCCTGTTCCTCTCTCAGAAAAGGGAAAAGGCTTTTACTCAAGACTATTTCTGGTTCCAAGAAAACAAAACTCATGGAGACCTATTCTGGACCTTTCAGTGTTAAACACTTTTTTGGAAATTCCAAAATTCAAAATGCTTACTCTACAACCGCTGCTTCCAGTACTCTCCCAGGACGCTTGGATGGTGACATTGGACCTAAAGGAGGCCTACTTACACATTCCCATCAGGCAGGAACGCAGGAGATTCCTCAGATTCAAAGCAGGCTCGAGGCACTTTCAATTCTCTGTACTGCCCTTTGGTTTATCTACTGTGCCCAGGGTTTTTACCAACTGCCTGGCCCCAGTAGTGGCTTATTGCAGACTTCAGGGGATTCAGATTTACCCCTATTTGGACGACTGCCTTATCCAGGCAGACAGCAAGGACCTTTTACTTCTTCATCTGGATTTTGTTCAACGTCTCTTCCTCCTCCTGGGATTTTCAGTGAACATAAAAAAGTCCCAATTGGTTCCTTCTCAACAAATGATATTTTTGGGAGCCCTCCTAAATACAACCTTACAAAGGGCGTTCCTTACGCCAGAAAAACAAACACAGCTGGCTTCAATTTTCAAAACCTTGGCAACCTTAACTCAGCTCACTGCAAGGAAATTCCTGCAGGCACTGGGCTATATGGCTTCATGCATTCTGTTAATTCCAAATGCAAGGCTTCATATGAGAAAGCTTCAGTGGTACCTGAAAAGTGTATGGTCTCAGCATTACCAAGATCTGGACACTTTAATTCCTCTGATAACCTGCCTCCAGAAGGAGTTCCTTTGGTGGTCCAGGGTGTGCACTTTAAACAAAGGGAAGCCTTTTCGTCTGCCTCAACCATCTCAAATCATAACCACGGACGCTTCGGATTATGCTTGAGGAGCACATTTTCTAAACAATTGCCAGCAGGGGACCTGGACAACGAATCACCTTCACTGGCACATCAATCTGAAGGAAATGTTGGCAGTTCAAAATGCTCTTCTAGCCTTCAAGAACCTTTTGCAACCAGGGCCTCTTCTAATTCGTACAGACAACACCACAGTCATGTGGTACATAAACAAGCAGGGGGGCTCTCATTCATACCCCCTTTGCAGACTAGCTATGACTTTATGGGACATAGCTCTAAGTCTGAATCTGCATCTTCAGGCTCAATTCATTCCAGGAAAGCAGAATCTCTTAGCAGACAGCCTAAGCAGAAACATTTTGGATCCTCACGAATGGATGCTAGACACCAACCTATTCAACAGGATAACTGCAGTTTGGGGGTGTCCCCAGATAGATCTGTTTGCATCCCATCTCAACCATCAGCTGCCTCTCTTTTGCACCAGGGCCTTCCACAACACAGCTTGGAAAGTGGATGCCCTGTCATTCAGTTGGAGGAACCTTTCGGGATATGCCTTCCCTCCTCTTCCTCTTCTACCCCGGATATTACTGAAGATAAAACAAGACAAGCCCAAGTTCATCATCTTGATTGCTCCGAATTGGCCTCGACAGTTTTGGTATCCAACCTTACAACACCTCTGCTTGGAACCTCCTTGGATCCTTCCTCTGTACCCTTCTCTTCTGTCCCAGCATCAGGGTCAGATGCTACACCCTCATCTCAAGACCCTTTGCCTGGCAGCTTGGCTCTTCAAGGGACTTTGATTTCTTCTAAGCTCCCCAAACAAGTTTTGGATGTTATTCTAGAAGCCAGACGGACTAGCACTAGGAAATCCTATGCCTCTAAATGGAAAAGGTTTTGCATTTGGATGCAGGACTGTGGCTTTAACCCTTTTGTGCCTGATCTCTCGTCTATTTTGCTTTACCTTTCAGACCTTTTGTCTAAAGGCCTTTCTTTTTCTTCCATTAAGATTCATGCTTCTGCTATATCTGCTCATTTTAATACTGATCCTCCTGTCTTTTCTCATCCATTGGTGAGACAATTCTTGAGAGGGGCTAAGAATTTAAGGCCTCCTAGGACCCCTCCTGTCCCTGCCTGGGATCTTAACTATGTTTTGGAAAAACTCACTTTGCCTCCTTTTGAGCCTGCTGCGGCTTCTGATATTAAATTTTTATCCTGGAAGACAGTTCTTTTGTTAGCATTGACTTCTGCCAGAAGGGTTTCAGAGTTGCAAGCTCTTATGGCTGTAGAGCCATACCTGATTTTCCATCTTGACAAGAGTATCCTTGAGGACCAATCCTACTTTTGTGCCTTAGGTGATTTCGAAAGTTGCTTTAAATCTGACTATTCACCTTCCTACCTTCTTTCCTAATCCTCAAAATAAAGGAGAAAGGATTTTGCATTCATTGGACGTACACAGACAGTTACGTTTTTACTTGGACAAGACTAAAGAATTCAGAAAATCTAACCAATTGTTTGTTTCTTTTGCCTCCAGTTCTCTTGGAAAGGCTATTTCCAAACAAACTATTTCCAAATGGATTGCCTATGGAATAAGATTTTGTTACACTCATCATGGGAAACAGTTTCCAGGTACTGTGAGAAGTCATTCTACTAGAGCTGCTGCCACTTCTACTGCTTTTCTCAGAGGAGTACCTACCAAGGATATCTTGGAAGCTGCCACTTGGAGTTCTGTGCATACCTTTTCCAAGCACTACAATCTCCTTTGTACTCTAAGACCAGGGCAGGTTTTGCCTCTGCTGTTTTGCAGGGCCTTCTTGCTGCCCTTCTTCTATCTAAGCCTCCTCCCTTTCTTCACTGCTTTGGGATTCCACCCTACAGTTATGACTGCAACAGTGAAACACGAAGAACATAGTACAGTTGTGTACACCTACCATAAATGTAGATGTTCGAGTGTCTTCACTGTTGCAGTCGTGTTTCCTCCCTCCTATCCCTCTTCTTCACTTTATGGTGTGTTTGTGTTTCCTTGTGGGACTCATTTTTTGTTTATTGGGGATTTCTGACATCTGGGGCAAGAAAGGCTGGAGAAGATGGCGTCGGCTGAGGGCTATGTACCAGAGCGTACTGACATCAGGGTACTAGCTTGTACAGCCGACGCCGGACCCAGACTTTGTGATTCTGGCCGACCTCGGGCTGCCTGCCGGCAGGAACACCCTACAGTTATGACTGCAACAGTGAAGACACTCGAACATCTACATTTATGGTAGGTGTACACAACTGTACTTTCTCAGCCACCTCCGGACAAAAGGCCCAGAGTGGAGGAAGATTCCCCCTCCTCTGATCAGGGCTCCATTATTTCAGAACACTCTGATGATCAGGAACAGTCTTACTCCCCTTTTGAAGACTCTGATGCAGAGGAGTCTATTCCTTCTGTATCCCCCCCTGAGGATTACTCATTTGGGGAAACTTTGCATACCTTAAGGGAACACTTCCACTGGGAAGGCCAGGATTATTCAGATTCCAAGAAAAGGCTCAGGGAATTTCTTTTGTTACCCCAGCACAGGCCTCTGGCTATACCTCCTGTCTTGGACATCCTAGATGATGTTTACTCGGAGGCCTGCCTTAACCCGGACTCTCTACCTCCAGCTCCTGTTAAGCCTGACAGGTACTACAGGGTTCCTGACTCACACCAATTTCTTTACAAAAGCCATGCTGCTGACCTAGAAACCATCTCACAGGGGCCCAAGGGAGTTGAGGCTTCCATTGCCAAAAATCCATTGCCTTCCGAGAGAGATTCCAGATCCTTAGAAAGGTGGGTAAAAAAGGTATATACCTCGGCTACCTTAACCATGAGGGCCTTAAACTGTCAGTTTCATATGCTAAAATACCAACAGTTTCTGTTATCTCAGTTGAAAAGTAAAATGTGACAACCTGAGCAACCAGACTTGAAGGAGTTGCGGGATTTGATGCATAGTGCAGAACAAGTGGGTAAACATACCTTACAATGTGGTTTTGATGCTCTAGAGGCCTCATGTAGAGCTGCTGTTACAGGCTCAGTCATACGCAGGCATGCTTGGCTCAAGGAGCAAACCTTGCCTGATCATGTCAAAGCTAAATTACTAGACGCCCCTCTTCAAAAGGATGTACTATTTGGGGCATATGCTGAGGAAGTATTACGGAAAATGGAGGAAAAAGCTAAATCAATGCAAACTGTGAAAGAATTTCTGCAGGTTCAACCCCCACGTTTTAGTAGAAATTGGCCTTCCAAAAACTGGTCCTTTCCTGCCACAGACAGACCCCAAAGAGGCAGATACAAGCGCCCGAGGGGCAGAGGACAATCACAAGGATCGTACAGAGGCAGACAATGGCAAACTCCTACACAAAGAGGTGGTGAGGACAACTCAAAATCTTTCAGAAAGCAAACCCAATGACTTTCCCCTTTGCAGGCCAACCAGGTCTCAAATGGCAGCCCCCTTAGGAGGAAAGCTGGTACTATTCTCAAAAAATTGGCATGTTGTCACAAAGGACAAATGGATCCTGGACATTATACACAGAGGCTACAAATTCCATTTTCATACCCTTCCAAAAATGAGAGGCATGCCAAAACTGCCACACAATCAAAGGGCAGAGGCACAAAAGCAAATTTCAGATCTTATAAACATGAAAGCTATTCAAGAGGTACCTACACACGAACAAGGTCAAGGTTTTTATTCCAGGCTATTTCTGGTGCCAAAGAAGGGAAAAGATTGGAGACCTATTTTGGATCTTTCCATCCTAAACACATTCCTACTCGTACCAAAATTCAAGATGCTCACTCTACAGCAACTTCTTCCCATGCTGGGCAAGGAGTCTTGGCTGGTAACATTGGACCTCAAGGAGGCATACCTGCATGTCCCAATCAGACAAAATTGCAGAGGATACCTCAGATTTCTTGCAGGTTCAACCCATTATCAATTCTCTGCATTGCCCTTTGGCTTATCTACTGCACCCAGAGTATTCACAAAATGCTTGGCATCAGTAATTGCCTACTGCAGACTTCAAGGGATACAAATATACCCGTATTTGGATGACTGCCTGATCCAAGCGGACAGCAAGCACATTCTTCTGAAACATCTGGCTTATGTAATAATGTTATTAAACTCTCTGGGATGCACAGTCAACAAAGAGAAATCAAGACTAATACCCTCTCGGAATATAATTTTCCTGGGTGCCAATTTGGACACAAACACCCAGATGGCCTACCTCACGCCAGAGAAGCAGGGGCAACTAATTCAATATTTCAGAACACTGGCAAATTGTACCAGGCTGACTGCAAGGAAAATCCTGCAGGCTCTGGGATTCATGGCATCTTGCATCTTACTAATCCCATGTGCAAAGCTGCATATGAGAAAACTACAATGGTACCTAAAAAACATATGGTCTCAACACAGCCACAGTTTGGAAACAATAATACCACTACTTCCATGTCTGCAAAAGGAATTTCTGTGGTGGGCTCAAGCATGTCAAACAAACACAGGTCTTCCATTCAGCAAGCCTCAAGCAAATCAAGTCATCACAACAGACGCCTCGGACTATGCCTGGGGGGCGCACATGACAGACCGGTGCATTCAGGGCAAATGGTCCCAAAAAGAAAAGCACCTTCACATCAATCAAAAAGAAATGCTAGCAGTGATAAATGCTATTATAGCTTTCAAGGACCTTCTACAACCAGGTCAACTATTGATAAGAACGGACAACACCACAGTTATGTGGTACATAAACAAGCAGGGAGGAACACATTCCTATCCCCTATGCAGACTGGCCATATCACTTTGGAACATGGCCATGGACTTACAAATGGAACTACAAGCACAATTCTTGCCAGGCAAGGAAAACACGCTGGCAGACAACCTAAGCAGGAATATGACAGATCCACACGAATGGATGTTGCATCCAAAAGTTTTTACAGAAATAATCCAAGAATGGGGAAGGCCAGACATAGATCTCTTTGCCTCCCACAAAAATCATCAATTGACAAAATTCTGCTCGAGGACCTTCCATCCAAAGGCCTGGAGAGTGGACGCTCTCTCTTTCAGTTGGACATCAATGACAGTTTATGCCTTCCCACCTCTTCCTCTGCTGCCCAAAGTCCTATTGAAGACCAGAGCAGACAGACCAAAGATGATCCTCATTGCTCCGGACCGGCCAAGGCAACACTGGTACCCACACCTGAGGAGCCTGACGCATTCCCCTCCATGGACCCTGCCTCTAATGCCTCTTCTTCTGACTCAGCACAGCTTCAAAACTCTTCACAGTCAGCTAAAAACACTCAATCTAACCGCATGGAAGATTCCTTAGCATCACAGCAGGCCCTACTCTCCAAGGAGGTGCAGGATGTCATTTTGGAGGCCAGAAGGCCATCAACTAGAAAAGCTTACTCCGCAAAATGGAAACGTTTTTGTGTCTGGAATGAGAAAAAGGGCCAGAACCCTGGAAAACTGAATTTACCTCAAATACTACAATATTTGGCTGAACTGCTAAGCAGTGGACTTTCGTTCTCCTCCATCAAAATCCATGCCTCAGCCATTTCTGCAGAATACAACACTGATCCTCCTTTATTCTCTCATCCTCTTTTAAGACAGTTCCTCAGAGGGGCTAAGAATTTAAGACCTCCAAGGAAACAACCAATACCTGCTTGGGATCTTAATTTCATTCTGGAAAAACTGACTTTGCCTCCTTTTGAGCCAGCTGCCTCATCAGATTTGCAATATTTGTCCTGGAAAACAGCTTTCCTTCTGGCTATCACTTCAGCTCGTAGAGTTTCCGAACTACAGGCTCTCATGGCTGTCCAGCCTTTTATCATCTTCCATCAGGACAGAGTTTCCTTACGAACCAACCCGTCCTTTATGCCTAAAGTGGTGTCCAGGGTAGCTTTAAATCAGGCCATACATTTACCTACTTTTTATCCCAATCCTCAAAACAAAGGGGAGAGATTACTACATTCCTTGGACATCCACAGGCAACTGCGTTATTATTTGGACAGATCAAAACCTTTCAGAAAATCAGAACAGCTCTTTGTGGCCTATGCGGTAGGAGTTCCAGGAAAGCCAATTTCCAAACAGACAATCTCAAAATGGATAGCCCACTGCATACGCTTTTGCTATTCCTTTCATGGCAAAACTGTTCCTACAGGCATTAGAACTCATTCCACCAGGGCCACAGCCACCTCTGCAGCCTTCCTCAGAGGAGTTCCTACCAAGGATATTTTGGAAGCAGCCACTTGGAGTTCTGTGCATACCTTCTCCGAACACTACAACCTACCATTATACTCCAAAACTAGAGCAGGCTTTGCCACTGCAGTCTTGCAGGGCATTTTGGCTCCTCCTAGTTCCACCTAGTGCCTACCACCCCTTTCTTAGCTTTGGGATTCTACCCATCTGTTATGACTGCAGCTGTATGCACGATGAACATAGTACAGTTTTGTACCTACCATAAATGTAGATGTTCGAGTGCTAATACAGCTGCAGTCCAGGTTTCCCTCCCTCCTTCCCCTCTAGGGGTATTCTTTTATGGTGTATTTGCTTGCAACTACTGTTGTTTTGATTATATTGCATTGCATTACTTCATAATTTTATGTATTGCCTTCCTTCTGGGGGCACCTGACATCTGGGGCAAGAAAAACTGAAGAAAATGGTGTTGGCTGGTTCTTTTATACCCCTGTCGCACTGACGCCAGGGAAGAAGCGACGACAACCGACGCCAGACCTAGACTTTGGAATTCGGCCGACCGAGGACCTGCCAGATGGCAGGAGAACCCATCTGTTATGACTGCAGCTGTATTAGCACTCGAACATCTACATTTATGGTAGGTACAAAACTGTACTTTTTGCAGGGTCTTCTAGCCTCCTCTAACCCTATTTGACTCCACCTCCCATCCTTAGCTTTGGGATTCTACCCAAGTATGATGACTGCAGCAGGGTAACACGATGAACATAGTACAGTTTTGTACCTACCATAAATGTAGATGTTCGAGTGTATACCCTGCTGCAGTCCAGGTTAACCTCCCTCCATCCCCTCTGACCTAACTAAAACCTTTCAATACCTTAAAATCTGATACAACCTTTGTGGTGTATTTGCTTATCGCTGGAGGGATGTTTTGTTTGTGCTAAACTTTTATTATTGGTACTATCTACTGACCACCTTTGGGGGGGGGCACCTGACATCTGGGGCAAGAAAAACTGAAGAAAATGGCATCGGATGCCTCTTATGTACACCTGGCACACTGACATCACAGAAGAAGCGACAGCAACCGACGCCGGACCAAGACTTTGGAATTCAGGCCGACTGCGGGGACTGCCTGACGACAGACTAACCCAAATGTGATGACTGCAGCAGGGTATACACTCGAACATCTACATTTATGGTAGGTACAAAACTGTACTTTTTTATCTTTCCTTTAGTAGCGTTCAGATTTTTACAGATCATGATAGAGTCTTTAACATGGGTAGGTTCTGATGTATTGTACGCCATCATTATGTTTATATAGACCTTATTAATGCTGGCATTTCACCAAGATGGCTTACTGTTACATTCTCCGGTATATTTGTTTTTGACTGGGATTACTTGGAGTATGCCCTTTGTAGAGAGTAACAAAATTCATTAGCACTTAAGTGACACGAGGCCAGATAAGAGCAGTCGAATCATAAGAGTTCATCATGTAGTTTTAATCGGTTGATCTTTTTAATGTTCTTCAATTCGGAGGTGTTTGTTGTTTTGGATTTAGATGTCATAAACAAGATTGACTTGTGATCTGATATGACTAGAGATGAGGATGCTTTAGTAGTAGTGCTGGTAGTTGCAGTATTTAATGAGGATTAGGTCAAGAACAGTTTAAACCATAGTAGGATAGTTAACTATTTGTGCAAGAGGGTTAGCATTTAGAAATCATGGCTCATACACATCCTTTGTGGTGTAGTTGCTTCAATTAGTAACCATCCAGCCAAAGTCAACTCATCGATAAAAGGTATTTTTATTTATGGGTATTTCAGTAAGTGCAATTAGAAATCTTTTTGGACCTTTGGGAACATGTAAGGTGACATATGACAGGCTAAGAAATAATAGTCTTGTTTAGGGTAATTTCAAGTTCATTAAGTTGATTGTGGGTTGCAATGAATTTCTCTGGTGATAATTGTTTTTTTAACAAGTGCTAATACTCCCAGATGGTTTCCAACAGGTCTGAATGTATTCTAGCTGCTAGAATCCGATAAAGGAGTGTTTTTTTTTTTTTTAAACAAGAAACATCTTTATTAAATTATCAAATATGACATAGGCAATCATACATTTATGCAAATGAAAACAAACAATATTGACATAATTTTAGTTGCAAACATTATACATCACTTATAATCTCTCCAATCATTGTCAGTCAGACATTATATAGCTCATTCAAATCCTGCCTGCTTTTAAACCTTGTTCTTCCTCTGCATGTATTGTTCCGTCAGTTCCAATGTTTTCCTATGTAATTTGCTCATATCCTTTTCTAACAATACAAATTTCAGTTCTTTTATCTCTGCTACTGTATTCACTACTAGTAAAGTTGATTTAGACTTTGATTTCCATTTTCTAGTAATTGTTTTTTTTTTGGCAGCCATCATAATTAGATACAGCAAGGCCTTAGTATGTCTAGGCATTTCCAATTCTGTATCATAACTCCATTTCTATTTTCTAGTAATTGCTTTTTTTGGCAGCTACCATGATTAGATACAGCAAGGCTTTAGTATGTCAAGGTAACTCCGATTCTGTATCATAGCTCAAAAATAATTTCCTTAGTTACACCAATTTGTTCTGAAAGTATCTCTGACAGAGCAGTCTCCAGGGAATCTTTAAAGAATGGCATCTCATTACACTCCTAGAAAATATGTTCCCAGTTACTCTTTCTTCCCCATTATACCTCCAACATTTGCCGTCTACCTAAGGAAAACTTATTTGAAGTCTTCTTGAGGTATAAAAATACCCATGTAAACACTTTCAAGCAAAGTTCCTAAATCTCCTAGACTTTGTTGCATATTTGGGAGACATACATATATGTCCACATTGCTTCTTTGTGAATTGCTTATCCAATCTCTTTACACCCAGTCCTTTCTAACCTCTGATTTATTATGCAGTATTTTGTATGCTCTGCTAATTATTCCTTTTTTCACAGCATCTTCTTCTCTAGATTCTACTAAAAGCTTTACCAGTGTTGGTCTTTCTTTTGGAACCCTCCTATTTCTTTCTCTTTGCCTATACTCTGATATCAATCCTTGATAGGGAAGGCAATCTCTATCCTGCAGTCCAAGTACATTTGTGGCGTCTTCCTATTCTGTTGCCTTTTCCTCTCTAAATATTTGCTCCCAGTAACTTGGTTCTTTTGCCAGTTTTCTCCAATAAATTCCAGCCCCATCTTGCTTACTGTCTATATCCCTAATTGCAGTCATCCCTGTTGGCGGAATCTCCTTTCTCCATTCCCATGTTGGCTTAGTTCATAGAATACTTTCAACTACTTTAGAAATATAATATTCTGCATGGTTATTGTTCTTCGGATCTGCATCCAAAATCCCAGTCTCTCCATATTTCTTGAGCTTCCCCCCTGGTTCATCATCATCCCTTTTCACTTTGAATTATAGGTTTCTGCTTGTGCTCAATATAGGAGCTTTAATTATATAGCTAAAATGTATGCAGGACTTGAAAAGCCCTTAACTGTCACAAGCTTTTCACCAACAAAAAGAGAGAAAAATAGCTTTTATTTCAATTCTGCTTAAATATTTAAGTTGCACTCTTAATGACCTGTGTGGTGATACTTATTTGTACTTTCCTGCTTTTTTCCAAAAAAGTTATCTGTTTGCATTTTTTTAGTTTCCCCTGGGACCTTAATCTTGTAGCCTAATTTGCACGTATGGGATGATTGTGTTTATAATTATACTGCACTTCTATCTCCACAAGTAGAATTACTTGTAAAAATGAGCTGTTTATATGTCAGTAGGTATATACTAAGCTAATGATGACCAGGGCTTTTATAAGCCTAGCTACACAACCCAGCCCACTTTCATCCCATAATAAAATTTGCATCTTAATTGGAGTATGTTATTTAGAAGGCTGATAAGTTATGAGGGGGTATATGTTAATTAGGGAATGCTTGCTCTTGGCCTTGGTCTGTAAGAGACATGGGAGCCAGCCCAGGGATGAAATTGCGATTCCCATCCAGTGGTCAAGGTTACATTTGAATAGCTAGGGCTTGGGATGGACTCTGCTTCACATGGATGGAGAGCCTATTCCAGAGCATGGAGATCCTTTGAGTCACATCTGTCTCGCAGCATGTTATGCTCATGTCGCAAGCAAAGTTCGTATCCCTGGATCTAGTGCAGCTCATTTTGTGGATGTGCAAAAGCTCCATAAGTGCTGGATATAAGGATTCTTTATGTGCCAAGCACAGATCGCCTCTTAACCTATATGAGACCAAGAATAGAGAGAGGGTTCTAAAGTGAACTGTATTAGACAGTGTGTTAATATCCTGCTTTCTCTTGGTGGGGAACTTTTGTGTGCATTCCAACTATTGCATATGCCTAGTCAGGTACATGCCGAAGGGGGCAATGTATGCGAAGATGAGTCTGATAAGGGACAAATAGGGTGGTACTATAACTTCCTTGGACCTGGATATCATAACCTTACTTATAAGTTGGGCAACATAGAATGATTTTCATACTGTCTTGGCTGCATGTAGGTCAAAGGCAGATTACTATCTACATATGTTCCCAGATATCTAACTACTGGGTGAAATCATAGGGGTATCTTATAAATGGAATTATTTACCTGGGTCGAAGTTTTCCAAAAAGGCACTATATTTCATGTCTTCGCACTGAGTTTCAATATGTGGCTTTGATACCAGTTATTTCTCTGTGTTAGACCCTCTTACAGGATGTTGGCATCATGGGGCGAATTTATGATAGCTCCCAATTTGCAGTGCCTGTAAACTTGATGATCTAGAGGCGCTTGACATTAGCCATCACCTCTGAGAAGTAGATGCCAAGCAGGAGTAAGCCTAGCACTGAGCCCTGTGGTACTCCACTGATTACCTCCTGGTGTAGGTAGTCTTACTAATCCTGTCTTCTTGGGTGCTATCTGTGCCTGCTGACAATCCAGCAAGTTATATAGGGATTTATGCCTAGTTTAATGAGTTTGCCCACAATATCTGAGTGGGGGTATTGTGTCAAGTGCCTTAACCAGGTCTAGGTAGGCGTCTCTGCACCATTAATGTAAAATAAAAATAAAATAAATTTTCCCCTTCATCCATTGCCTTGGTTACTTTCTCAAAGAAGCCTTCCAGGTTAAGTAGGCATGACCTTCCTTTGACAAAACCAAACTGAGATGGGTCCAGTGTCTGTAGTTTGCCAACATCTATATTAATCATTTCCATAATAATTAATTCCATGGCTTTGCGTGTTAGACTAGTCAACCTAGTTGGTCTGAGGTTTATGGGGTTAGCTGTTGGTTCATTCTTGTGAAAGTGGATAACTGTTGCCGTCCTCCATTTCCTTGATACATAATGGCCTGCTTTGAGGCTGTAGGTGGAAAGTGACTCAAGTGGTCCTGATAGATCTTGTTTCAGGCTGTTTAGGAGGCAGCCTGGAATATTGTCAGGTCTCATTGAGACTGTGTTTTTAGTCTTAGTGAGTGCTGCTATGACCTGCGCCCTGCTGATAGTTGGGGTCAGTTATGCTGATAGAGGTTTCACAAGGGGTGGCGGGGGGTAGGGGTGAAGTTTGAGCTGAATTTGTCAGCCAGCAGATTCGCTATGTCACTCTGCTCAGAGAATGTGGTACCAGTTACTACCAGTTCAGCACACGGTTACTTGTTACCTTCGAGGGTTCGGGCATAACTGTTGAAGGCATTCTGGCTGACTTTATCCTGAGAAGCTATTTTGACATCGTAATTGGCCTTATTAGATTTAATTAGTCCTCTTAATTTCCTGTTTAGTTTTTATTAGTCAGCTCTTGTCATTATGAGAGTTGCTGTATCGGACTTTGGCTATAATGTTTTTCCTTGTGTTATATACCCTGCTAAGATTAGGATTCCACCGGTGTGGTTAATTCTGGTTGATACATATTTACATGTTTGTACATTGTTTCTGTCAATAATTTTGCATAGGCTGTTCTGAACTCTGGGTTGGGCTGAGTATTTAATCTTGATAAACTGTCACTTAATAAGATGTGGTGTGCTGTAGAGTAGTTTCTAATTGCTTCTTCTAGTAGAGTCATAGAGTCATAAATTCTTCAAAGTTGGGTTCAGATGAAGTTTCTGATTCTTCTGCTTATCTGGATTTGCCCTTATCTACTTATGAGGACTCTATTCCCTCTGCTTCCCCTCCAGAGGATTTTTCTTTTGGCGAAACCTTACGTACTCTAAGGGATCATTTCCACTGGCAAAGCCAAGATTTTTCTGATTCAAAAAAGATTCTTAGGGATTTCTTACTCCTGCCTCAGCATAGGCCTTTAGCTATTCCTCCTGTACTAGACATTGTTGATGATGCTTTTTCGGAATCTAGTTTGCCCCCCGATTCTTTGCCTCCTGCTCCCAGAAAACCTGACGGATATTACAGGGTTCCTGATTCACACAAGTTCCTTTTTAAAAATCCTATTGAGGATCCAGAGACTATTTCACAGGGACCCAAGGGCATTAAGGCTTCTACTGTTAAAAATACTACCCCTTCTGATAGAGACTCCAGGGCGCTGGATAGATGGGGTAAGAAGGTTTACGCTTCTGCAACCTTGGCCATTAGGGCTTTAAACTGCCAGTTTCATATATTAAAGTATCAGCAACATGTTATTGGATTGTTTAAACAGAAAAATATGTTGATTCCTGACTGTGCGGAAAATAAAGAATTACAGGATTTAATGCATTCTGCTGAACAGGTTGGAAAACATACTTTGCAATGTGGATTTGATTCTTTAGAGGCCTCTTGCAGGGCTGCTGTTACTGGGTCTGTGCTCAGAAGGCATGCTTGGCTTAAGGAGCAATCTTTGCCTGATCATGTTAAAGCTAAATTGTTGGATGCTCCCTTAAATCAGGACTGCCTGTTTGGCAACAGGGCTGAGGAAGTTCTTAAAAAGAGTTCTTAAAAAGATGGAAGATAAAGCTAAATCTATCTTGATTTCTTACAAGTTCTTCTTTCTAGATTTAGTAGGCACTGGTCCTTTCCTGCCCCTTCCAGGTCTTCTCAAGCCAAACCCAAACACAGCAGAAACCCCAGGTTTCAGTCCCAGGGGACACACAAGACTCAGCAGTGGGGGGTTTCCGCACCCAAATCAGGAAGTAGTAAGACTCCCCCCTATGGAAAACTGTCTCAATGACTTGCTTTTAAAACTTCCAAGCACTTCCCAACTGAATGTTCCTTTAGGCGGAAAGATTGGTCTGCAGGCCAGAAGCTGGGAAACTCATTACCCAGGACAAATGGGTTTTAAATATAGTGTCCCAAGGATACAGATTTCACTTCCACATCTTACCAACACCAAGCGGGTGGCCAGGTCTACTCCCCAATCAGTGGGCAGAGGCTGAAAATCAAATACTGTCTCTCTTAGGCATGGTGACTATTCAGTTGGTACCAGAAAAGGAAAAGGGGCAAGGTTTCTATTAAAGACTTTTTCTGGTACCCAGAAAAGGCAGTAAATGGCATCCTATCCTGGACCTTTCTACTCTAAATACCTTTCTGGTGATTCCAAATTTCAAGATGCTGACCCTTCACCAGCTGCTTCCTATGCTAGGCAAAGATGCATGGTTGGCAACACTAGACTTAAAAAGAAGCATACCTGCACATCCCTATCAGGGAGTCTTGCAGAAGATACCTATGCTTCAGAGCAGGCTACATGCACTATCAGTTCTCTGCACTGCCCTTTGGCTTATCTACTGCGCCCAGGGTATTCACAGAGTGCCTAGATCCAGTCATTGCATTCTGCAGGCAAAGAAATATTCAAATATATCCATAACTGGACAATCGTCTAATTCAGGCAGAAAGCCAGGACATACGTTTGAATCATCTGGCCATTGTTCAAAGGGTACTGACTTGTCTGGGGTACACCATAAATGAAAAGAAATCACACCTGGTACCCTGTCAACAAATTATATTCCTGGGAGCAAGCTTGAATACAACTTCCCAGATGGCTTTCCTCACGCCAGAGAAACGGACTCATTTGACAACCTACTTCAAACAAATGGCCGCAAAAACCCAGTTCTCTGCAAGGCAAATACTGCAAGCTTTGGGGTTCATGGCCTTCTGCATTCTTCTAATTCCATATGCAAGGCTGCATATGAGGAAACTGCAATGGTATCTCAAAAGCCTATGGTGTCAACATTCACAGGATCAAGAAGCTATGAATCCTATCATAACTTGCCTACGCCTAGAGTTCCTCTGGTGGGCAGAGGCCTGCCACCAAAACAAGGGACTACCATTCACACTACCCCCTGCCGCCCAAACCTTAACAGCAGGTGCATCAGACTATGCATGGGGGGGGGGGTTCACCTGGCAGGGAAGTGCATTCAGGGCAAATGGAACCCAAGTCAAATGCACCTATACATAAATCAAAATAAAATGTTAGCTGTACAGAATGCTCTGACAGCTTTCAAGGACCGCATTCTGCCAGGACAACTAATGGTAAAGACGGACAACACCACGGTCATGTGGGACAGAAACAAGCAGGGGGGTACATAACTCTTACCCCCTCTGCAGACTAGCCATGGCATTGTGGAACACAGCCTTGAGCTACCAAGTGAATCTACAAGCTCAATTCCTGCCAGGAAAACTAAATACACTGGCAGATGGACTAAGCAGAAACCTCATAGACCCACACGATTGGAAACTGGAACCAAATAGTTTCAACATGTTGACAAGCAAATGGGGGAGCCCAGCTGTAGACCTGTTTGCCTCCCCCCAGAACCATCAATTGGACAAATTTTGCAGAAGGATTCCCCACAAACTAGCTTGGAAAATGGATGCTCTATCCTTCAGCTGGAAAAACCTATCAGTTTATGCCTTTCCTCCTCTGCCTCTGCTCTCCAAGGTACTACTAAAGATCAAACAGGACAAGCCAAGAATGATTTTAATTGCACCGGACTGGCCACGCCAACACTGGTACCCCCTTCTGTGCAGTGTGTCACGCTTGGCCCCATGGCATCTGCCTCAGACTCCTTCCCTGTTGTCTCAGCAGGAGAACCAGATTCTGCACCCTCAGCTGCAAACCCTGAACCTAGCGGCCTGGCTAATTACCTAATCTCTCCTTTACCACCTCTCAGTAAATCAGTGCTGGATATCATTTTAGAGGCTAGGAGGCCTAGTACTAGAAAATGTTATGCTGTAAAATGGAAAAGATTTTGTAACTGGAACCAATCCTAAGGGATGAGCGCAGCAGTGCCCAATTTACCTCAGATTCTACAATATTTGACTGAGATACTTATAAGGGCTAGCCCTTTTCCTCCATCAAAATTCATGCCTCAGCCGTTTCAGCTCATTATAGCACAGAGCCTCCCCTCTTCTCTCACCCACTGCTCAAGCAGTTCCTCAGAGGGGCCAAAACTTTAAGGGCACCGAGGATAGCTCCAACTCCAGCCTGGGACCTTAACTTTTTCTTGGAGAAACTCACTCTTCCTCCTTTCGAGCCAGCTGCTACTGCAGATTTAAAATTCCTTTCCTGGAAAACAGCTTTCCTTTTAGAAATCACTTCTGCAAGAAGGGTATCTGAGTTACAGGCCCTTATGGCAGTGGAGCCTTTCATCATCTTTCATGCGGACAGTGTGTCCCTCAGACCCAATCCTTCCTTCATGCCCAATGTGGTATCCAGTGTGGCTCTTAATCAGTCCATTCATTTACCTACCTTCTTTCCTAACCCACAGAAGAAAGTGGAACAGATACTGCACTCCTTAGGTGTGCACAGACAACTTAGATTCTACTTGGACAGGACTAAACCTCAAAGGAAATCTGGAACAACTGCTGGTGGCATTTGCTGCAGGGACAGAAGGGAAAGCTATTTCAAAGCAAACCATTTCAAAATGGATAGGCCACTGCATTCATTTCTGCTGTAAGCACCATAGAAAACCTATCCCACAGGGCATAAGACCCCATTCAACCAGGGCTGCATCTACCTCTACAGTCTTTCTCAGCGGCGTCCCTACAAGGAACATCTTAGAAGCTGCTACCTGGAGTTCTGTACATACTTTCACTAAGCGTTATCATTTGCCAATTTTCTCTAAATCCAGAGCTGGTTTTGCCACTGCAATCTTGCAGGGCCTTATAGCTGGTCCTAATTCTATTTAAATTCCTCCTCCGAACCTTAGCTTTAGGAATCTACCCAAATGTAATAACTGCAACAGTGAAACATGAAGAACATAGTACAGTTGTGTACACTTACCATAAATGTAGATGTTCGAGTGTATTCCCTGTTGCAGTCCTGGTTACCCTCTCTCCAGCCCCTTTCTTCTTTTGGCTATACCTCTACTCTCACTTACTATGCTCAAAAAGCTTTTTGGTGTATTTTCTTTTTTGTTGGAGGTATATCCTTGTACTATAGATTTAATTGCTTCCCATTAGGGGAGAACCTGACATCTGGGGCATGAAAAACTGATATAATGGCGTTGGCTGCATGTTTTATACCCCCTGACTACCTGATGTCATGGAAGAAGGGACAGCAACTGACGCAGGACCCAAGACTTTGTTAATCAGGCTAACTGAGGGCTACTGCAAGCAGATACCCAAATGTAATGACTGCAACAGTGAATACACTCAAACATCTACATTTATGGTAAGTGTACACAACTGTAATTTTTTTCTGCTCCAGGATTTGTGCTTCAGTGCTTTTACAGTGCTACAGTGTTATATTTTGCTGATCACGTACCTGCTTAAAATTGCATTAGAGTGCCTTTCTGTTCCCCTGTTCTTTGTGTCTGTCTCATCCCGTTCTGAGACATTAAGCTAGCATTTCAGAAATTCTAACCTGCCTGGGGTCATTGACCTGTAGCTCAAAGACGTTGCATTCCAGTGCCTTTCTGTTCCCCTGTTTAGTTCAGAGACATTGCATTCCAGTGCCTTTCTGTTCCCCTGTTTTTTATGCCTGCCCTACCTCCCACTAAGACATTAAGCTCAAGTTTCTTAAAGAACTCCAGTATTGGCTTTAATTGGGTCTCTCTCTAGCTAGCCTGCTTCTTCCTTGAATTTTTCCCAACCCTCCCACATTTTTCCTGTTGTGGTTTTGTAAGGCTGTGTCTTAAGCCTCTCCCTATTATGGTAATATGATTAACAAAGTCCCCCTTGCCCTCTTTCATTGATGTTGGCTATTATATAAGCTATTTAACTACTACTGCCATTCATTGTTTTTCATACATCCATACTAGAAAGCAAATTTTACCTATAGAACAATCCATAAAATTGTAACCTATAAAGCAGTAAATATAGAACAAATACCTTGCATGCTGACAAGCGTAGAACAGCTAGTTGGGATTCAAGTGTCAAAGCCTATAGATTTAATAGACTTCAGTATTGCGTAAATGTTAACATTAGTAGAATTTAGTACTGTTTGGCATAATCTGCCCCAATAAAGCACCCTCATTGTTCTGCACCAACAGAGCACCCTTAATAGTTTTCTAACCCCAGTACACCACTCCCTTGTAGCTTATCAATCAAAGGACTGGATAGCATGGGTATGCAGTTTCCTAACTTCTCTGTAGCCAGCTTGGTGGATATGGGCATCTTGAGACAATGTAGCAATTGTCTCATGTTTACCAGCAACCACTTGATCCTTAATGAAGCAAACACCATATACAAGAGGTGTACTTACACAATGACACCGAAGGTTAAACATTTGCATATAAGCTCATGTCGGGTTGTCGAAACCATGCACTCAACACCCACCTCATATAGCACATAACACACAAGTAGATTAATGTTGGCTGAAGCACTTAAAAGCAGTCTTTGTAAACTGCACACATAGCCTAGACTGCCCATTGGCAAACCCTAAAGGCACTCAGAAAAAAAACACCTAACACCACACATACAGTCACACTGAATGGAGCCCCAAACACTGAGCCCCTAAGTCAAGCAAACACACACTTCCCAGGACTCTCGTCATAGGGGCTTCATTGTAAGATATATTGATGCTCTTCTAACCAAGCTGAACAAAGAGAATATAGCAGTTGCTTATCTGGAGCCAGGATTTGCCAAATCATGCATTCACAAGTCATTACATCAAAGGTACCAGTATGATTCCATCATAGTCCATGTAGGTGTAAATGAACTGAGATGTACCTCCCTGGACTCTATGAAGAGAGGCGGTATGAGCCTAGCGCTGAGCAGCATATTACCATCACCGAGGATGATGCCACAATGTGAGCAAAAGGTGAGTTATTTTAACAACGGGCTGTCTTTCTGGTATCATTCTAAGGGGATCCAATTTTTGTTAACTTGGGAGGACATGGTTAACAGACCACATTGCTTTGCCAAGGATAGTCAGCACTTCTCCCGTCTAGGCTTTCATATACTAGCTAAAATTTTATCTGCCCCCGTAGTGCCTTTTTTTTGGTAATGCCAAATTGACAAACATACAGACGTAGCAAAATCATCTCAGCTGAACTTCAGGGTGTTACTGCTCAATGCCAGGAGCCTAAATAAAATAAATAAATAAATAATACACTACTTCCAAGCTCTGCAGAAACTCTGGAATATAGACATCTGTGCAGTCACAAAGACATGTTTCAAGCAGCAGAGAGTACCCCAGCAGTGGAAGGTTTCACTGCTTTCCACACTAGCTGCACAGACAAGAGCTAAAGATGGAGGTGCGTTGATATACATCAGTAACAAACATACCCGTAGGTTGGTCAAACTAGGTGACGCAATAGAATTTCTACATATGCAGATCACCATAGACAGAATCCCTTAAAATATCCTAGCCACTTGTAGGTCACACTCCATTTCCCAAGAAGTTCACAATTCATAATTAGGACATACTAGTGACACTTACCATTCAACCTAACAGCCTACTCATGGGAGACTTTAATTACATCTTTATAGATTAGGAATCCTACACTGCCTGAAATCTGTAGACACAGAGATTTCTGGACTTTGTAAACACAAGCACCTTGACCAAATAGTGAATACGCCCACTATAGGTTCCAACATATTGGACCTCATACTCACAAATATGGGTGAACGCTGCACCCCCCCCCCCCCCACTTGTCCACCCTGGTAAGATCCAACTATAAAGCTTAGTCCTTTGAAATCAAAATCAACTCCATAACCCCAGTAAAACCAATAATGGGAACTGTTCCAAGGCAAATGTGATGGTTTGTCAAAATTCAGTGCTCCTCCAAACCCTGTCAGCACGACAGAATACACTGAATTGCTGTCAGAAAATCTGTGCAGCCATGTCCATGGTTGCATAGAGGCTGCTGTACTTGCCAGAAGTAAGCCCAGAATTAGTCCCAGAAACAAACCTCCTTGGTGGCATCCCAAATTAACAGGATATACAACAAAAGGAAAAAAATGGCAAAAATCAGGGAAGGTAATTCCCCTAAAGATAAAAACTCTCTCATTATGCTAAATAGGAGCTAAGAGGATTAATTAGGTCACACAAAGCCAACTTTGAAGTTAAGATAGCCTCCCAGGTGAAAGATAACCATAACGCCTTTTTCAGCGATGTCAGAAAACTCAAAGGCAGCACACAGTAATATGCTGACCTGGTGGTTAATGGTGCCACATTCACCAAGCCTGGTGATATAGCGAACCTGTTAGCAGACAAATCCAATCCGAGTTTTACCCCCCCCCCCTCTCATCCCCAACCATCCCCACAGAATACCCTCAAACATAACCCTTCAACTAGAACTAGGGAGCATATACTGGTTGCACTTACTAAAGCCAAGAACACAGCCTCAATGGGCCGCAATAACATCCAGGGATGCTTCCTAAGGGAGGACCTTCAACAGATCCTGGACGCTATAAACACATTGTTTTGACTAGCACATTAGTCTGATTAGTCTTATTTGCAAAGCCATGGAAAGAATTATCATAGAAATTATCATCAAGAACATAGGAGACACCAAAAGTACAGTTGTGTACACTTACCATAAATGTAGATGTTCGAAGTGTATTCACTGTTGCAGTCATTACATTTGGGTTATCCTGCTGGCAGGTTGACCTCAGTCGGCCTGAATTCCAAAGTCTTGGGTCCTGCATCGGTTGCTGTCACCTCTTCCCTGACGTTAGGGGTATAAAAGATGCAGCCGATGCCATTTTATTTAGTTTTTCTTGCCCCAGATGTCAACTGCCCCCAAAAGGGTAGGCTAAAAGTATGTAAATAAAACTTACACGCACCAAAATAAGCTTTACCTTCATCTATAAGCAAATACACCACTTAGTTTGTATAGATTACAGAAGTAAAAATAAGTTCCAGCAAAAATAAGGGGAATGGTGGGTGTGTAACCTGGACTGCAACAGTGAATACACTCGGACATCTACATATATGGTAAGTGTACACAACTGTACTATGTTCTTCGTGTTTCACTGTTGCAGTCATTACATTTGGGTTGAGTCCCAAAGCTATGGTCGGGGGGCTGGAGCTAAACAGCATTAGGAGTGGCTATGAGACCCTGCAGAACTGCAGTGGCAAAGCCTGCCCTGGATTTAGAGTAAATAGGCAGATTGTAATGTTTTGTAAAGGTATGCACTGAACTCCAAGTAGCATTCTCTAAAATGTCTTTGGTTGGTACTCCCCTGAGAAAGGCTGCAGAAGTGGCTGCAGCTCTGGTTGAATGTGGCCTAATGTCCTTAGGCACTGGTTTGCCATGCTGTGAGTAGCAGAAATGAATGCAGTGACCTATCCACTTTGAAATAGTCTGCTTGGAGATAGCCTTTACTTGTGATGCTGTGGCATATGCCACTAGTAATTGTTCTGTCTTTCTGAAAACTTTAGTTTTGTCCAAGTAGAATTTAAGTTGTCTGTGTACATCCAAAGAATGCAGAATTTTCTCCCCCTTGTTCTGTGGATTTGGATAAAAAGTTGGCAAATGAATTGTTTGGTTAAGGGCTACACTGGATACCACCTTAGGCATAAATGTAGGGTTTGTTCTCAGAGAGACCCTGTCTGGATAAAAAATGATGAAGGGTTCCACAGCCATGAGATCCTGTAGCTCTGAAACTCGTCTTGCAGAAGTTATTGCTAGGAGTAGAGCTGTTTTCCAAGATAAGAACTTTATATCTGCAGTAGCAGCTGGCTCAAAACGAGGTAAGGTGAGTTTTTCCAAGACATAATTGAGGTCCCATGCATGTATTGGCGTTCTCCTTGGAGGCCTTAAGTTTTTGGCTTCTCTAAAGTACTGCCTTAATAAAGGATGAGAAAAGAGTGGTGGCTCTGTTTTGTAATGAGCCGAAATGGCAGATGCATGGATTTTAATTGATGAAAAAGATAGGCCTTTGTCCAGCATCTCAGTTAAGTATTGCAAAATCTGAGGAATATTTGGGACAGCTGTATCAGTTCCTTGAGCTTGGTGACAAGCGTAAAATCTGTTCCATTTCCCAGCATAGGATTTTCTAATACTAGGCCTTCTGGCTTCTAAAATGACATCCATCACAGCCTTACTGAGAGGTGTGGTTTGTATGGCTACATTATCTGCCATGCTGCCAGGTTTAGGGTCCTGAGTTGGCTGTGCAGAACCTGATTGTTTTGCTGGGACAGTAGATGAGGTATTTGAGGTAAGGTCCAGGCTGGGCATTGGGACAAGTTCCTTAAGATCGGATACCAGTACTGGCGTGGCCAGTCTGGGGCAATCAGAATAATTTTTGGTTTTTCCTGCCTGACCTTTAGGAGTACCTTGGGGAGTAGAGGCAGTGGAGGAAAGGCATATACTGATAGGTCTATCCAGTTGAAAGATAAGGCGTCCACTTTCCAAGCTTGTCTGTGATAGGTCCTTGTGCAAAATCTTTTTAGTTGATTGTTTTGAGGGGAGACAAATAGATCTATGTCCGGGTGTCCCCATTTCTTTGTTATCATGCTGAAGACTTGTGGGTCCAGGTGCCACTCGTGGGGATCCATGAGGTTTCTGCTTAGTTCGTCTGCCAGAGTATTTTCCTTTCCTGGCAGGAATTGTGCCTGCAGATGAACTTGGTAAGTCAATGCTGTGTCCCATAAAGTCATGGCTTGTCTGCACAGGGGATAAGAATGAGTGCCCCCCTGCTTGTTTATGTACCACATGACCATGGTGTTGTGTGTCTGTATCAGTAGTTGTCCCGGATGAAGTAGGTCCTTGAAGGCTGTCAGGGCATTTTGAACAGCTAACATCTCTTTTTGATTGATATGTACATGCTTTTGGTTTGTGGACCAGGTGCCCTGAATGCCTCTTCCTGCCATGTTTGCCCCCCCAGGCATAATCTGAAGCATCCATCATTAGGCTGCCTGGCTGGGTTAGTGAGAATGGCTGTCCCTTGTTTTGGTGACAAGCCTTTGTCCACCATCGAAACTCCTGTTTCAGGCAGGGAATTAAATTAATCATTGTTTCCAGGCTGTGGCAATGTTGTGTCTAGACACTTTAGGTACCATTGAATTTTCCTCATATGCAGTCTTGCATATGGAATTAGTAAGATGCAGGATGCCATGAAGCCCAAAGCCTGCAGAATTTTTCTTGCAGATAACTGGGCCTTTGTTGCTATTTCCTTGAAATAGGTAGTCAGTTGCCTTTGTCTGGAGTGAGATAAGCCATCTGGGCAGTTGTATTTAAGCTTGCATCCAGGAATACTATCTCTTGAGAGGGTACGAGTTTTGATTTCTTTTTGTTGACTGTGTACCTTAGGCATGTTAAAAGTCTTATCACAAACGTCAGATGCTGTAGTAGAATGTCCTTGTTCTGTGCTTGTATGAGGCAGTCGTCCAAGTAAGGATATATTTGTATTCCTCTTTGTCTTCAGTAAGCAATTACTGGTGCCAGGCACTTTGTGAAGACCCTGGGCGCAGTAGATAAGCCAAAGGGCAGTGCAGAGAATCGGTAATGCTTTGAGCCAGCCTTGAATCTGAGGTACCTTCTGCATGACTGTCTGACTGGGACATGCAGGTATGCCTCTTTTAGGTCTAAAGTCACGAGCCAAGCCTTGCTGCCCAGCATGGACAGAAGCTGCTTTAAGGTCAACATCTTGAATTTTGGTATATCCAGGAAAGTGTTTAGAATAGATAGGTCCAGTATTGGTCTCCATGCTTTGTCCTTTCGGGGTACCAAGAACAGTCTTGACTAAAATCCTTGTCCCTGCTCTTGCTGTGGCACTTGTTGAATAGCCCTCATGTCCATGAGAGCTGCAACTTGTTTTTGAGCCTCTGCCCATTGATTTTTTGACAGGGCTGGCCAACCGTTTGCCCTTGGCAGGGTATGGAAATTAAACTTGTAGCATTGTGACACTATGTCTAGAACCCATTTGTCCTGTGTTATAATGTTCCAGTTTTGAGAAAAAAGTGCTAGTTTTCCCCCTAAGGGTGCTGCCAGAAGATAAGTGCTTGGTGCAGGCAGGGGGAAGTCATTGGGACTGTTCCCTGTATGATTGTGCTTTGTCTTCTTCACCTTTGGAGGTAGAAGCACTCCACTGCTTAGACCTGTAGGATCCTTGCGGCTGTGATCTGCCTCTAGGGCATCTGGATCTGCCCCTTTGAGGTCTGTCTGAGACTGGAAAGGACCAGTTCTTTGTAGGCCAGTGTCTGCTAAATCTAGGTGGCTGTACCTGTAAGAAATCCTTGACCGTTTGCATAGATTTAGCTTTGTCCCCCATTTTCTTTAACACCTCTTCTGCCTTAACACCAAACAAGGTATCATGTTGTAAAGGAGCATCTAATAATTTTGCTTTAATATGGTCAGGCAGATTTTGTTCCTTTAACCAAGCATGCCTCCTAATGACAGAACCCGTAACAGCGGCCCTGCAGGAGGCCTCCAGAGAATCAAACCCACATTGCAAAGTATGCTTTCCAACTTGTTCAGCTGCATGCAATAAATCGTGCATTTCTTTGATGTCCTTCAAGGATGCATCTGCAGTCTTTACAAATGGGTTGTCCTGTCGTCAGGCAGCCCTTCGGTCGGCCGGATTCCAAAGTCTGGGTCTGGCTTCGGCTGGTGTCGCACTTCACCCGACGTCATTGCGGCAGTTCTTCGGGTATAAAGGCATCAGCCGACGCCATTTTCCTCAGTCTTTCTTGCCGCGTGGCGCCCGAAGCAGAAGCTGTTCGCAAGTGCCGGTCGGTCAGATCCAGAGATTACTACTACCGAATACTACTTCGAAGACTTCTATAAAGCTAAGTACCCCGATGTTCTTCGTCTTCCATTGCTGCAGTCCTGACTATTGGGTATAGTCCGCGTCCAGTCGGCCCGAATACCAGAGTATAAGGCTGCCGTCGGTCAGGGCGCATTAGACTGACGTCAGTACGTCAGGGTACTAATGCGCATGACCGACGTCATATCCTCAGTCTTTTTTGCCGCATGGTCCGATGCAGAAGCTGTTTTGCGAGTGCAGGTTGGCGTTCTGAAATATTTCCGAAACCGGAGTTTCAGACCGAAACAGAGTTGGCTAAGTACCCCGTTGGGGAACATTTTGTTTTTTTCTTGCCTCAGTATTTTACCGGATGTCAGAAAAAGTGAATAACTGTATTTCTTGTGGGAAACAGATACCTCATAGGGATTATCATACCTTGTGTATACCTTGTTTAGGGCCTGAGCACGACGTTGTTGGTTGCCGCTCTTGTGCTAGGTTTAACAAACGCACTATTAAGAGGAGGTTAGACTGTGCCAGGTTAGTGTTTGGGAAGCGTTGCAATTATAAAATGCCGTCGGATGCTCCGACGCCCGCTTCCTCCAAGAAGCGCAAGGATAAAACAGTGAAGCCTAGGGTTGATGAACCGGCGGTCCCGGACGTCGGTTCTTTAGAAGGCTCAGTGGAGCCGGAGGTTTTGCCAGGAGTTTCCATGGAGTCCCAGGCAGAAACTATACTGTTACAGGATGTGCCTTGGGAGGTAGGCCAGGCTGAGGCGGCTTCTCAGGTGACTGTTCTTCCCTCTCTTCCCAAGGTAGTTAGAGCCTCTCCTTCTGTTGCCAAAACTTCTTTGAGAGGTAGGCCTAGTTCAGCTTCAGTGGGGGCTTCTCCTAGCATTTCGGGTTCTGTACCTAAGAAACATATGCTTAAAATGGCAGAAGATTTGATTACTATGATTAGAGGTTCTATGCCCCCGCCTGATAAGAGGCCTAGGGTGGAACCGGAGTTTGATAGTTTTGAACAGTGTTCAGAGGCTTCAGAATCTTCTGTGGAAGATATGCAGGAGTATCCTACTTATTCTGATTCTGATGTGGATGATTCCACTCCTACAGCTTCTCCGCCTGAGGATTTCTCATTTTCAGAGACTCTGCATTCCATGAGGGAGCACTTTAAATGGGAAGGCCAGGATTACTCTGATTCCAGGAAAAGGCTTAGGGAATTCTTGTTTTACCCCAGCATAGGCCTTTAGCTATTCCTCCTGTGTTGAATGTGGTGGAAGATGTTTTGCAGAGGCTTCCCTGAACCCTGACTCTTTGCCTCCTGCTCCTGTTAAGCCTGATAGGTATTATAGGGTGCCCGAAGCTCATAAATATTTGTTTAAGAGTCCTAGGGCGGACCCAGAAACTATTTCTCAAGGGCCTAAGGGTGTAAAGGCTTCTGTGGTTAAAAATCCTGTTCCCACTGATAAAGAGGCAAGGGCTTTGGATAGGTGGGGAAAGAAAGTGTATACTTCTTCCACTCTAGCCATGAGAGCATTGAATTGTCAGTTTCACATGCTAAAATATCAGAATTATCTCCTTTCACAATTGAAATCTAAGGTGGATGCTTTGGCGGAAGGTATTGAGTGTAAAGAGTTGCTGGATTTGGTTCATGTGTCTGAACAAGTGGGTAAGCATTCTTTGCAATGTGGTTTTGATGCTGTACAGGCCTCCTCGAGGGTGGCTGCTACCAGTTCTGTTCTTCGCAGGCATGCCTGGTTGAAGGATCAGAATTTAGCTGAGCATGTTAAGACAAGGATTTTGGATGCTCCTTTACAGTCTGATGTGTTGTTTGGATCGCCTGTGGAAGCAGTTTTAAAGAAAATGGAGGACAAAGCTAAGTCTATGCAAACTGTTAAAGATTTTTTGCAGGTGCAGCCACCAAAGTTTAGTAGAAATTGGCCTGCTAAGGGGTGGACATATCCTGCTTATGATTCCCAGTCTAGGGGTAGGTCTAGGCGTGGTAGGGGCAGGGCTCAAGGTTCTTTTAGGCCTAGAACAGGGAGTTCACCTGCTCAGACTTCTGGTGAGGGCAGGGGTCAGTCCTTTCGTAAACAAACCCAATGACCTGTCTTTTCAGCTGCCAGCAGATTCACGTTTGGCAGCTCCTTTGGGAGGAAGACTGTCTCTTTTCAAAGAAAATTGGGATTTAATTACTCAAGACAAATGGGTGTTGGATATCATTCACCACGGTTACAGATTTTATTTCCATACAATGCCCCCTTTCAAAGGCATGCCAGACGTTCCTCCTCCACAAAGAAAAGAGGCTCACAAGCAAGTTTCTCAGTTACTTCACATAGGGGCCATTCAGCCAGTCCCTGTATCAGAAAGGGGCCTAGGATTTTATTCTCGCCTGTTCCTTGTACCAAAGAAGGGGAACACGTGGAGACCAATTTTGGATTTATCTCTCCTCAACACGTTTTGGACATTCCCAAGTTCTAGATGTTGGCGTTACAACAGCTTTTACCTCTGCTGGGCAAAGATCACTGGATGGTAACTTTAGATCTCAAGGAAGCTTACCTTCATGTGCCTATAAGGCTAAGTTGCAGGAAGTATCTGCGGTTTCGAGCTGGAAATTCTCATTATCAGTTCTCTGCATTGCCCTTTGGCTTATCTACTGCGCCCAGAGTCTTCACAAAGGTTCTGGCTCCAGTGATAGCTTACTTCAGGCCTCAAGGAATTCAAATCTATCCTTACTTGGGCGACTGCCTGATTCTGGCTCAAGAAAAGGAAGACCTTCTGCAGCATCTGGAATATGTTATAGCAGTGCTAAGATGCCTAGGGTATTCTGTGAACGAAATAAAGTCCAGTCTAGTACCCTCTCAAGACATGTGCTTTCTGGGTGTGAGACTGAATACAGCAGCCCAGATGGCCTTTTTAACCCCGGACAAACAAAAGAGTCTGTCACTTTACTTCCATCAACTATCTCATCAGTCCGTGCTGACTGCAAGGACAGTCCTTCAAGCATTAGGGTTCATGGCATCTTGTATTCTGGTGCTTCCCAATGCCAAACTGCATATGAGGAAGCTACAATGGTATCTCAAAAATGTATGGACACAGCACTGCCAGGATTTGGACACTGTCATTCAAATAATACCTTGCCTTCAAAAAGAATTCTTGTGGTGGGCTCAGGAATGTCACCTAAACAAGGGACTCTCTGTGACCCGGCCAGAGGCGAGTCAGATCTTAACGACAGATGCCTCGGACATTGCTTGGGGAGCTCATCTAAATGGAAAGTGGATACAAGACAAGTGGCCTGCCAGACTACAGCATCTACATATCAACATGAAGGAGATGTTAGCAGTCCAGTTTGCATTAATGGCTTTCAAGGAGTTTCTTCTTCCAGGGCAGGTGTTGATTCTAACAGACAACACAACTGTCATGTGGTACATCAACAAGCAAGGGGAACACATTCTTATCCTCTATGCAGGCAAGCAATGATTTTATGGGAGACTGCGCTAAGCTTGCAACTAACTCTTCAGGCAAGGTTTCTGCCAGGAGCACAGAACTCCTTAGCAGATGTGTTAAGCAGACAAATCATGGATCCCCACGAGTGGAAACTGGATCTTCATGTATTTCAGAAACTGACAGTGTCATGGGGAACTCCAGACATAGATCTGTTCGCTTCTCCACTAAACCACCAGCTGCCAAAGTATTGCACAAAGGGGTTTCATCACACAGCTTGGAAAGTGGATGCTCTGTCTTTCAGTTGGAAAAACCTTCATGTGTATGCCTTTCCACCTCTGCCTCTTCTTCCAAAGGTACTATTAAAGGTCAGACAAGACAGGCCAAGGATGATTTTGATAGCTCCAGATTGGCCTCGGCAACACTGGTACCCACTACTTCGGAGTCTGGTAAAGAAGCCTCCATGGCCTTTACCTCTGATTCCTCATCTGTTATCTCAGAAGGACGGTCATCTGCTCAATGTCAAGCTTCATTCTCTTCATCTAACAGCCTGGCATATTCTGTGTTGAAACACAGCAGGTCTCACCTTCCTCAACAAGTTTTAAATGTGATTATGGAAGCTAGAAGACCTAGTACAAGGAGAGTGTAATGCAGAAAAATGGAAGAGATTTTTATTTTGGAGTACAGCAAAGAATTTGGAGATTTCTGAGCCTAATTTGAGTGTGGCTCTTCAATATCTTACTGAGTTATTGGACAAAGGTTTGTCCTTCTCTTCCATTAAGATTCATGCTGCAGCAATTTCAGCTCACTATGATTGTGACCCACCTTTGTTTTCGCATCCTTTGTTCAAGCAGTTTCTTAGAGGGGCAAAGAATATAAGACCCCCACGTAGAGCTCCTACTCCTGCTTGGGATCTCAATTTTGTGTTGGAAAAACTTACTCTACAACCTTTTGAGCCTGCAGCTACTGCTGAATTGAAATACTTGTCATGGAAGACTGCTTTTCTGTTGGCTATTACTTCTGCAAGAAGGGTGTCTGAGTTGCAGGCCCTTATGGCAGTAGAGCCTTTTTGATTTTCCATAAGGATAGGGTATCATTACGTACTAATCCTTCCTTTTTGCCTAAGGTGGTTTCTAGTGTGGCTTTAAACCAAACTATTCATTTGCCTACATTTTATGCAGACCCTCAAAATAAAGGGGAAAAGATTTTGCACACTTTAGATGTACACAGGCAATTGCGTTATTATTTAAGCAGGACTAAGGATTTTAGGCAGTCTCAGCAGTTGTTTGTTTCTTTTGCTTTGAGTTCACAGGGCAAGCCTGTGTCAAAACAAACTATTTCTAGGTGGATTGGCTTTTGCATTGCATTTTGTTATTCCCATCATGGCAAGGAGATTCCAGCTGGGATTAGGCCTCATTCCACTAGGGCTACTGCCACTTCAACAGCATTTCTAAGGGGGGTGGCAACTAAGGATATTTTGGAAGCAGCTACTTGGAGTTCAGTGCATACTTTCTCTAAGCATTATCACCTTCCTATCTACTCTAAGTCTAGGGCTGGTTTTGCCACTGCTGTTTTGCAAGGCATGTTGTCAGCTCCTACTTCTTTATGATTTGCCAGCCTCCCTTACCTCTGCTTTGGGATTCTACCCAATAGTCAGGACTGCAGCAATGGAAGACGAAGAACATAGTACAGTTTTGTACCTACCATAAATGTAGATGTTCGAGGATTCCATTGCTGCAGTCCAATACCCTCCCTCCTTCCCTCTGTATTTAGGGGTGGTTGTGTAGGTGAATTTACATGCTTATATTTTTGTATATATTGTTGTATATATTGTACATGTTTTTTGGTGCAGGTTTTTTGGGACTTGTCTTTTTAGGGTCTTCTGACATCTGGGGCAAGAAAAGACTGAGGATATGACGTCGGTCATGCGCATTAGTACCCTGACGTACTGACGTCAGTCTAATGCGCCCTGACCGACGTCAGCCTTATACTCTGGTATTCGGGCCGACTGGACGCGGACTATACCCAATAGTCAGGACTGCAGCAATGGAATCCTCGAACATCTACATTTATGGTAGGTACAAAACTGTACTTTGGGGACTCTTTCTTGCCTCAGCCGATGTCAGAGAAAGTTAATAACTGTTTATCTTGTGGGAAACAAATACCTCATAAAGATTTCCACTCCTATTGTATACATTGTTTAGGCCCAGACCACGACATAGCAGCTTGTCTAGCCTGTCCTTCTTTTAACCGACGGACGCTTAGACGTCGCTCGGACTTTGCTGAACAGATTTTCGGCTCCGATTTTGCCTACATTATGCCGTCAGATCCTCCGACTACGCAAATAACCAAAGAAACGCAAAGAAAAGGACCGACACTCGCGGTCCGCGGTTTCGGCCGAAACCGCGGTTAAGCAAACCACGAATGTCTCGGTTTCGGCCGAAACCGAGCAAGCGGTTCTTTCTTCAGCCGATAACTTGCCTTCTACCGAGGCCTCTTCTATCCTTGTAGAAACGGCTTCTGAAATCCAACCTTCTGTTGCGATTTCACAGGATTTATCAGACACCATTCCCCTAGATATTTCTACCCCTGCACGTGGAGCTGCTAGGCCTCCTCCAGCTATGTCTATTAAGGCCTTTGCCAGGGCTAAAGCAGCCAAAGCATCAAAACCTGTGCCTGCCAAGCCCCCCTCTCACAGGCCCAGCACCAGCTCCCATATGCTTTCTTTGGCAGAGGATCTCATCTCCTTAATTCGTGGAGCCCAGCCTCATCCAGACAGGGCCTCTCTCCCTCCTCCAGAAAAGAGGCCTAGAGCAGAGCCCCCTGAGCCAGTAGCCACAGATGATTCCTCTGATGACTCAGAACATACAGACCCTCCTGAGGCTTCTTATTCTCCTTACGAAGACTCTGATGCTGAGGAGTCCATCCCTTCAGCCACTCCTCCTGAGGAATTTTCCTTTGGGGAAACCTTGCATGCTATGAGGGAACAATTTCAGTGGCAGGGCCAAGATTTCTCAGACTCTAGAAAAGGCTTAGGACCTTTCTACACTTGCCACAGCATAGGCCTTTAGCTATTCCTCCAGTTCTATCTGTTGTTGATGATGCATTTAATGATGCTTGCACTGCTCCTGATACTTTACCTCCGGCTCCTGCTAAACCCGATAGGTACTACAGGGTCCCGGACACTCATCACCACTTATATAAGGCCCCTTTTGCAGATCCAGAGACTATCTCCCAGGGCCCTAAAGCTGTAGCAGCTACTTCTTCTAAAAAAACCCTCCCCTCTGAAAGGGAATCCAGGTCCTTAGAGAGATGGGGTAAAAAAGTTTACACCTCTGCTACTTTGTCAGCTAGAGCTTTGAACTGCCAATTTCATATGATTCAATATCAAGAGTTTATGCTTGACCAGTTGACTAAAAAGCTGTCCTCTGAAGAATCTGTAGATAAAAGTATGTTCAAGAAATGTTACATAACATACAGCAGGTTAGTAACCATTCTTTAAAATGTGGCTATGATGCACTGGAGGCTTCCTTTAGATCAGCCATGACTGGCACAGTTATCAGGAGGCATGCATGGTTGAAAGAACAGGCATTACCAGACCATGTCAAATCTAAGCTTTTGGATGCACCTATGGACAAGGTCAATTTATTTGGTGCCCCCACAGCAGGTACTAAAAAGATGGAAGAGAAAGCAAAATCTGTGCAAACAGTAAAAGATTTCTTACAAGTTCAACCTCCAAGGTTTAGCAGGAATTGGCCCTCCAAGAATTGGTCGTTTCCGGACTCCTCTAAGGCACAAAGAGGCAGGAATAGGCGCTCTAGAGGCAGAAACCAATCCAGGGGTGCCTACAGGGGTCGCCAGTGGCAGGGTAACAACCAACGAGGCACGGATACAGCCACCACCACTACAACAACTCAACCACAGTGACTTGGCGGTGACACCGCCTACCAGGGAACAACTAGAAGCACCCTTAGGCGGAAAGCTAACATTATTTTCAAGAAACTGGCACTGCATTACAAGAGAAAAATGGATTTTGCAGACTATAGACAAAGGTTACAGGTTCCATTTCCATACACTACCAGGAAAGAGAGGAATGCCAAACCTACCACCTTCTCAAAGGGCAGAAGCTCTAAAACAAATATTTCAATTATTAAGAATGCGAGCTGTGGAAAAGGTACCATTTATGGAGCAAGGGAAGGGATTTTACTCCAGGCTCTTCCTGGTACCAAGAAAAGAAAACAAATGGAGGCCTATTCTAGACCTGTCCGCTTTAAACACATTCCTTATTGTTCCAAAATTCAAAATGCTGACCCTACAGCAGCTTCTTCCCATGCTGGGCAAGGAGTCTTGGCTGGTAACTCTAGATCTCAAGGAGGCATACCTGCACGTCCCCATAAGACCAATTTGCAGAAGATACCTCAGATTTCTTGCAGGATCAGAGCATTATCAATTCTCAGCATTGCCCTTTGGCTTATCTACTGCCCAGAGTGTTCACGAAATGCCTGGCATCAGTAATCGCTCATTGCAGACTTCAGGAATTCAAATCTATCCCTACCTGGACGACTGCCTGATACAAGCGGACAACAAAAACAAACTAACAGAAGACTTACAAAGAGTCATCTACCTGCTACAAGCCCTGGGATATACAGTCAATACAAAAAAGTCAAGGCTGATTCCATCCCAAACAATAACCTTTCTGGGTGCAGAACTGGACACATCAAAACAAATGGCATTTCTAACTGCAGAAAAGAAAGAGCAACTTCCTCTCTACTTCTTGGCATTAACAAAGCAGAGCCATCTAACTGCAAGAAAAGTGCTACAAGCTCTAGGCTTCATGGCATCCTGCATAATACTGGTCCCTCATGCCAGACTTCATATGAGAAAGCTACAGTGGTACCTAAAGAATTTGTGGTCTCAGCACAAGCACAGCCTAGAAACCAAAATTCCAATGATCCCATGCCTGAAGCAAGAGTTCTTATGGTGGGCTCAGGCCTGTCAATCAAACACAGGACTGCCCTTCTGCAAAAGTCAACCAAGACAAACCATCACGACAGATGCCTCAGACCTCGGTTGGGGGGCACACATGATGGGCAAGTGCATTCAAGGCCTATGGACTCAAGACCAGCTGCATCTGCACATAAATCTAAAAGAAATGATGGCAGTAAAATTGGCAATCCAGGCATTCAGACCTCTTCTCCAAGAAGGCCAGTTGATGATAAGGACAGACAACACCACAGTTATGTGGTACATCAACAAACAGGGAGGCACACACTCATACCCTCTATGCCGGCTGGCACTGGATCCATGGGATGTGGCTCTGAGCTACAACATTCAGTTACAGGCAATTTATGTACCAGGGAAGGAAAACATTCTAGCAGACATATTAAGCAGAACTACAACAGATGCCCACGAATGGATGCTGCATCCGGACATTTTCAAAACCATCACAAGAGAATGGGGATTACCACAAATAGACTTGTTTGCATCCCTTTTCAATCACCAGTTGAAGAAATTCTGCACAAGGACTTACCACCCACTTGCTTGGAAGGTGGACTCCCTATCCTTCAGTTGGAAAAGCCTGACAGCATACGCATTCCCACCACTTCCTTTGATGCACAAGGTGCTTCTCAAGATCAAAGAGGAACGTCTGAGGATCATTCTGATAGCTCCAGACTGGCCAAGACAACATTGGTATCCACTGCTGAGGAGCATGTCCCGGGAACAAATATGGAAACTGCCCCTGATCCCATTACTGCTGACACAGAGCAACTACAACATTCTGCATCCAAACCTAAAAACTCTGCAGCTAACTGCCTGGAACATTACATAACAACAATTAACCCAAATTTATCCCAAAGGGTTAAATACATAATCCTGGAGGCTCGTAGACCTTCAACAAGAAAGAATTATGCAGCAAAATGGAAAAGATATCTCATCTGGAGTACTGCAAAGGGGCAAGATGTGACACTGGTGAACATAGCCAACATCCTGGAGTACTTGGCGGAGCTCTTCCATACAGGCCTGTCCTATTCCTCCATCAAGATACATGCATCAGCTATTTCAGCAGAATACAGCTTGGATCCTCCTGTCTTCTCGCATCCTCTGCTCAGACAGTTTCTGAGAGGAATTAAAAATGTAAAACCTCCCAGGAAACCTCCATTGCCAGCATGGGACTTGAACTTTGTGCTAGAAAAACTGACTCTACATCCTTTCGAACCAGCAGCTACAGCAGAATTGCAATACTTATCCTGGAAGACTGCTTTCCTGCTGGCAATAACTTCAGCAAGAAGGGTCTCTGAACTACAGGCATTAATGGCAGTACAACCCTTCCTGATCTTCCATCAAGATAGAGTGTCCCTGAGAACAAATCCTACATTTATGCCTAAGGTGGTATCCAGAGTCTCTTTAAATCAGGCTATCCACCTTCCTACATTCTTCCCCAATCCACAGAACAGGGGAGAAAAGCTCTTACATACCTTGGATGTACACAGACAATTACGCTACTACCTGGACAGGACAAAAAACAATAGAAAAACTGACCAGCTTCTGGTAGCATATGCAACAGGAAAAGAAGGAAAACCAATTTCTAAACAGACAATCTCCAAATGGATAGGAAATTGCATTAGATTTTGTTACTCCTACCATGGAAAGAAAACTCCAGAGAACATCAGGCCTCACTCCACAAGGGCTACAGCCACTACCACAGCTTTCTTACGAGGAGTGGCTACCAAGGACATTATAGAGGCTGCTACTTGGACCTCCGTGCATACATTTGCCAAGCATTATAACTTACCTCTATACTCTAGATCCCGTGCTGGCTTTGCCACTGCTGTTTTGCAAGGGATCCTGACTACACCATAATCTATTCTCATTACCTCCTCCCCTAGTTTAGCTATGGTATTCTACCCATTTGTAAAGACTGCAGATGCATCCTTGAAGGACATAGTACAGTTTTGTACCTACCATAAATGTAGATGTCCGAGAGGAATGCATCTGCAGTCAGGATTACCACCCTCCTTCCCCTCTGAGGTACTCCTAGGGTACTTACCAATCTTCAGCTAGCTTGGGGGGGATCTATTATGGTGTATTTGTTTGTATATATGTACATACATGTTTATTTTGTGTGTTTGCTCTCCACTATTTGGAAACTTTGGCATTTATCCAAATTTAGCCATCCAAGAGGGCACCTGGCATCTGGGGCAAGAAACACTGAGGAAAATGGCGTCGGCTGATGCCTTTATACCCGAAGAACTGCCGCAATGACGTCGGGTGAAGTGCGACACCAGCCGAAGCCAGACCCAGACTTTGGAATCCGGCCGACCGAAGGGCTGCCTGACGACAGGACAACCCATTTGTAAAGACTGCAGATGCATTCCTCTCGGACATCTACATTTATGGTAGGTACAAAACTGTACTTTTTCTGCACATTCAGAAATTGCCATCATTTTCTGTTTAAGCAGTGTCATGGTATATTGCTGATATTTGAGCATATGAAACTGGCAATTTAAGGCCCTTATAGCCAAAGTAGCAGATGTGCAAATCTTTTTTCCCCATCTGTCCAGTGCCCTAGAATCCCTGTCAGAGGGGGTAGGGTTTTTTGCATTAGAAGCCTTGACCCCTTTTGGACCCTGAGAAATAGTTTCTGGGTCTGCAGTAGGGTTTTTGAAAAGGAATTCATGAGAGTCAGGGACCCTGTAGTATCTGTCTGGCTTAACAGGAGCTGGAGGTAAAGAATCAGGGGTCAGACTAGACTCCAAGAACACATCATCTACAATGTCCAACACAGGTGGAATAGCTAGAGGCCTGTGTTGAGGTAGTAAAAGGAAGTCTCTGAGCCTTTTCTTAGATTCTGAAAAATCTTGGCTCTCCCAGTGGAAGTGCTCCCTCATGGTATGCAAGGTTTCCCCAAAAGAGTAGTCCTCAGGAGGAGAAGCTGAAGGAATTGATTCTTCAGCATCAGAATCCTCATGGGGGGAAGAGAATATTCCTGATTAGAAGAGGAATCAGAAGAAATGGAAACCTGCTTTGAAGATTCATAGTCTGTCTCTTGCCTAGGCCTTTTATCAGGAGGGAGATGGGAACCCCTGATCAAGGTAATTAAGTCTTCGGCCATTTTGAGCATCTGTTTTTTGGGCATGGGGGCCTGTCCTTGTGGCTGGTGAACTTGTTTCTTTGCCTTTAAAGGTGTTTTAGTCTTTGTCTTCGAAGTCGGTTTAATATATAATTGTTTAGGTTTGAATACACCCTCAGAAGCCGATGCCTGCTCAGTGGCTCCGGACCCATTTGAGGGAATAATCTCCGAGGCTCCAATACCTTGAGTTTCCAGTGGCCAGGCTGACTCCACGTGGGAGTCGGTAGCGGCCTGCGACTCTAAAGTAGCGGGCGTCAGGGGCTGCGAAAGCGCCTCACTGAGAACCGGCGACTTGCTTAGGAGAAGCTTCATCGTTGTCAGTTTTGGACCTCAGTTGCCTGTCTTTTTCTTTGCGTTTTTTATGAACTCCGGTAGTCGGATGACTATCCGACATTGTGTAATAAAATCTTCACCCAAAATAGCATAATGCAAAATCGTACCGGCACTTAATAGTGCGTTGGTTAAATCTAGCACAAAACTGACAACTAGCAACGTTGTGGTCGGGGCCTAGGCAAGGAGTAAAGTAAGAATGAAAGTCCTTATGAGGTATTTGCTTCCCACAAGAAACACAATTATTAACTTTTTCTGACATCGGTCTGGAGCAAGAAAAAGGTTTCCCCAACTGGGTACTTAGCTTTTAATGAAGACTTCGGATCTGAAACTCGAACACGAAAATCTCAGGAGTCGGCCGACTGGCACTTGCGAACTGCTTCTGCTTCAGGCACCATGCGGCAAAAAAGACTAAAATGGCGTTGACTGCATCTTTTATACCACTGACGATCTGACGTCAAGGAAGAGGCAACAGCAGCCGACGTAGGACCCAAGACTTTGGAATTCAGGCCGACTGAGGGCAACCTGCCAGCAGGATAACCCAAATGTAATGACTGCAACAGTGAAACACGAATTTGGCTTAAAGGTCACTAAGGGAATGGATGAGGGGAAAGTGGTGCATACTGCCTACCTTAATCTATCTAAAGCATTTGATACAATACTCCACTCGGTCATTGTCAACAAACTTATGGAACTAGGCATAAACACTTTTGTAATGTGCTGGATAGCTAACTGGCTGACGTATAGGACCCAAGAGGTTAGGATCACTGAGGCCATATCCACAAACAGGCCAGTCGCCAGAGGAGTGCCACAGGACTCTGTTCTGGCCCGGCTCCTCTTTAGCGTTTACTTTTCAGAGGTCAAAGCCATTGTCAAAGGCCTTGCTGGGCATGTTCACAGATGATTGCAAACTGGAAACAGTTATTGAATCCCCCCAAGATGAGAACACCCTTCAGGAAGTTATGAAACAGACAAATGCTTGGTGCCAAAACAATGGCTTAAAACTCCATGCCAAAAATGCGTTATAGTACCTTACTGGGAAGTCCGCCACCCTGCGTAACTACGTCATCAATAAAACATCCCTAAAAGTTGATTCACTTTTCAGGGATCTGAGAAGTCATGTAGATAGTAACCTAGTCTTTGACCAACATACGCCCAAGGTAGTAAGAAAATCCTTGTATGTTGCTTAACTTATAAGAAACAGCATGGGCATCTAGGTCCAGAGGGGTCATTGTTCCACTGTACTCAGCCTTCATCAGACCCATCATGAAGTTTAATGCCATTTTTTGTATATATCCACAAAGCTCCATACAAAAAGAAGACTGGAAGTAAACACAAATCACCTCAAAACACTAACCTGATGTTGTTAATCTTCTTTCCATTCAATGTTCATCGTGTTACCCTGCTGCAGTCATCACACTTGGGTTATCCTGTCGTCAGGCGGTCCCGCAGTCGGCCTGAATTCCTAAGTCTTGGTCCGGCGTTGGTTGCTGTCGCTTCTTCCCTGACGTCAGTGCACCAGGGGTATATAAGAGGCATCCAAAGCCATTTTCTTCAGCCTTTCTTGCCACGCGGTGCCTGAAGCAGAAGCAGTTCGCAAGTGCCGGTCGGCCGACACCTGAGATTTTCAAATCAAATTTCAGTTCGAAGTCTTCAAAGCTAAGTACCCCGTTGGGGAACCTTTTCTTGCCTCAGTCCGATGTCAGAAAAAGTTAACAATTGCATTTCTTGTGGGAAGCAAATACCTCATAAGGACTTTCATTCTTATTGTATACCTTGCCTAGGCCCAGACTACGACATCACTGGTTGTCGGTTTTGTGCTAGGTTCAATAAGCGAACTATAAAGCGACGCTTTGATTTCGCACGACACTACTTTGATAGGAAATTTAATTACACTATGCCATCGGAGCAAACGACTACCGGCGTGCATAAAAAACGCAAAGATAAAGACAGGCAGCCTAGATCCAAGCCAGACACCGAGGCCTTGGCTGGGCTGGTCGCCGGTTCTCTGGTTTTCAGTGAGGCGCATACGCAGCCCCTGACGACCGCAGAATTGGAACCCCAGACCGCTTCAGATTCTCAAGCAGAGAGTTCTAGGCCGACGCAGCCATTTTCTTTAGGCCCTACCGAAAACACTGCAGAAGGAGAAGCTGGTGCTGCGGAAACACCTTCGGTTACAGAAGGTGTCTTCAGACCGACTACTCTCACCATAAAATCTTATGCTAAGCTTAAGACACCTCTAAAACCAAAAATGACTGCACATCAATCTCCAGTTCAAGGCCCCATGCCTAAGAAACAGATGCTTAAAATAGCTGAAGATTTGATTTCTTTAATCAGGGGTTCCTACCCCCCCCCCCAGACAAAAGGCCTAGACAAGAGGAGGATTATGCCTCCTCTGATCAAGTGTCCATTTCCTCAGGCTCCTCTGAGGAACAGGATTACTCCTTTCCCCCTTATGAAGATTCTGATGCTGAAGATTCCATTCCCTCAGCTTCTCCCCCTGAAGACTATTCCTTTGGGGAAACCTTACATGCCATGAGGGAACATTTCCACTGGGAAGGTCAGGACTACTCCGACTCAAAGAAAAGGCTCAGAGAGTTTCTTTTACTCCCCCAGCACAGACCACTTGCTATCCCTCCAGTTTTAGACATTGCGGATGATGTTTACTTAGAATCTAGTCTAAATCCAGATTCTTTGCCTCCTGCTCCAGCCAAACCAGATAGATATTATAGAGTGCCTGACTCACACAAATTCCTTTACAAAAGCCCTGTTGCTGACCCAGAGACAATCTCCCAGGGTCCCAAAGGGGCTAAGGCTTCTATGGCTAAAATTCCTGTACCCTCTGAAAGGGACTCCAGAGCACTAGATAGGTGGGGGAAGAAGGTTTACACCTCAGCTACTCTAGCTATGAGAGCACTAAATTGTCAATTTCACATGCTGAAATGCCAGCAATTCCTAATGTCTCAAATAAAACAAAAGATGAGCACGCACCCTCAACAGTCTGAATTCAAAGAAATGCAGGATCTGATGCATGCAGCTGAACAGATCGGCAAACATACTTTACAATGTGGATTTGATTCCTTGGAAGCTTCCTGTAGAGCAGCTGTTACTGGGTCTGTTATATGTAGGCATGCTTGGTTAAAGGAACAAACTCTGCCTGATCATGTTAAAGCAAAGTTACTAGATACACCCTTACAGCAGGATGTCTTATTTGGGGTTAAAGCAGAAGAGGTTTTTAAGAAAATGGAGGATAAGGCAAAATCTATGCAGACGGTCAAAGATTTCATACAGGTACAACCCCCACGTTTCAGCAGAAATTGGCCAGCAAAAAATTGGTCCTTTCCAGATTCTGACAGACCACAGAGGGGTAAATACAGATGCCCAAGGGGCAGAGGACAAGCACAAATCCCTTACAAACCTCGCCAATGGGGCACTGCAACACTGAAGGGAGGAGAAGACAGGTCCCAAACTACTAGAAGACAAACACAATGACTTAAACCTCAAACCGCCAAGCAAAACTCTCTTGGCAGCTCCCTTGGGAGGAAAATTAGCATTTTTTATAGACAACTGGCGCATCGTCACAAAGGACAAATGGGTCCTAGACATTATCTCACAAGGATACAGATTCCATTTCCACACCTTGCCAAGGATAAAAGGAATGCCAAACTTGCCAGAAAATCATTGGGCAGAGGCACAAAAACAAATTACAGCTCTCATGGACATGAGAGCCATTCAACTGGTACCTACACAGGAGCAAGGCCAAGGATTTTACTCAAGGCTCTTTCTAGTCCCCAGAAAGGACAATGCTTGGAGACCCATTCTGGACCTTTCAATTCTAAACACATTCTTGCAAGTACCCAAATTCAAGATGCTAACACTACAGCATCCTCTTCCCATGCTGGGCAAGAAAGCTTGGCTAGTAAAGTTGGACCTCACGGAGGCATACCTGCATGTCCCTATCAGACAAAATTGCAGAAGATACCTCCGTTTCATTGCAGGTTCAACCCATTACCAATTCTCTGCACTGCCCTTTGGCTTATCTTCTGCACCCAGGGTCTTCACAAAATGCCTGGCACCAGTAATTGCATACTGCAGACAAAGAGGAATTCAAATATACCCATACCTGGACGACTGCCTCGTCCAAGCAGAAAGCAAGGACATTCTCTTACAACATCTGGCTTTTGTAAAACACCTTCTGAGTTGCCTAGGGTACACAGTAAACTAAAAGAAATCAAAACTAGTGCCCTCGCAAAATATGACATTCCTGGGTGCCAGCTTGAATACAACGGCCCAGATGGCTTATCTGACGCCAGACAAACAACTACAACTAACTCAGTACTTTGAAATAATGGCAACAAAGACCCAACTCCCTACAAGAAAAATTCTGCAGGCCTTGGGCTTCATGGCATCTTGCATACTACTAATACCATTTGCAAAACTGCATATGAGGAAATTACAATGGTACCTGAAAAGCGTATGGACTCAACACAGCCACAGCTTGGAAACAATGATACCTCTCATTCCCTGCCTTCAACAGGAGTTTCTATGGTGGTCACAGGCATGCCACCTCAACAAGGGTCAGCCTTTCACCTTACCCCCAGCCAGGCAAACTATGACAACAGATGCATCGGACTATGCCTGGGGGGCACACATGGCAGGACGGTGCGTTCAAGGCATATGGACTGCAGATCAAAGGAATCTGCACATTAATGAAAAATAAATGCTAGCTGTACGGAATGCTCTGACAGCCTTCAAGGACCTCTTACATCCAGGACAGCTTAAAATAAGGGCAGATAACACCACAGTAATGCGGTACATAAACAAACAAGGGGATACACACTCCTACCCTCTATGCAGGCAAGCAATGACCTTGTGAACTACAGCACTGGCTTAACAAGTTCAATTACAAGCTCAATTCCTGCCAGGGAAAATGAACACATTGGCAGACGACCTAAGCAGAAACATCATGGATCCCCACGAGTGGAAACTGGATCCACAAGTATTTGCAATGATAACTCAAAAATGGGGGCGCCCAGACATAGACCTGTTTGCCCACCCCCAAAACTATCAGCTTTTAAAATTTTGCACAAGGACATTTCACCATCAAGCTTGGAAAGTGGACACACTCTTTCAGTTGGAAAATGCTGACAGTATATGCCTTTCCTCCATTGCCCCTTCTCACAAAGGTGCTGCTGAAAGTCAGGATGGAGAGACCTCGAATGATACTCATTGCCCCGGACTGGCCACGCCAGCACTGGTACCCTCTACTAAGGAACATGGCCCAGGGCCCACCATGGATTTTACCACAAATTCCTCATCTACTCACACAGCAAGGCAGTCAGATTCTACACAGCCAGCTCAAAACCTTAAATTTGGCTGCATGGCAAATCACCTAAGCAACCAGCCAGCCCCACTTTCACAAGCTGTTATGGATGTCATTCTGGAGGCCAGGAGACCCAGCACCAGGAAAGCCTACTCAGACAAATGGAAAAGATTTTGCGCCTGGAACCAAACTAAAGGCCAAAATACCCTTCAGCCGGACATGCCTCAGATTCTACAATATTTAACTGAGATGTTACACAAAGGACTTTCTTTTTCATCTATTAAAATCCACGCCTCAGCTATTTCAGCTCACTACAACACAGATCATCCCTTATTTTCACATCCACTTCTAAGGCAGTATCTCAGAGGAGCAAAAAACATTAGGCCTCCCAGGAGAGCGCCAACACCAACTTGGGACCTAAATTTTGTTCTGGAAAAACTTACGCTGCCACCTTTTGAGCCAGCTTTCTCAGCTGACTTAAAGTTTATATCATGGAAGACTGCCCTGCTGCTAGCAATTACTTCAGCCAGAAGAGTCTCAGAGCTACAGGCACTAATGGCAGTAGAGCCTTTCCTCATTTTTCATCAAGACAGAGTTTCTCTACAAACTAACCCCTCCTTTATGCCAAAGGTGGTACCCAGTGTGGCTCTAAATCAAACCATCCACTTACCCACCTTCTTTCCAAATCCACAGAACAAAGGAGAAAGACTCCTGCATTCCTTGGACATTCACAGGCAACTATGTTACTACTTGGATAAAACTAAGGCTTTCAGAAAATCTGACCAACTTTTTGTATCCTATGCTACAGCATCACAAGGAAAGGCTATCTCAAAACAGACCATTTCCAAATGGATAGGACATTGCATACGTTTTTGCTACACCCATCATGGAAAACCAGTTCCTGCTAGCATAAGGCCCCACTCCACCAGGGCAGTAGCTACATCTACAGCCTTCCTCAGGGGGGTGCCAACCAAGGATATTCTGGAAGCTGCAACTTGGAGTTCAGTACACACCTTCACCAAACACTATCACTTACCACTTTACTCTAAGACTAGAGCTGGCTTCGCCACTGCAGTTTTGCAGGGCCTTCTTGCCTCCTCTAACCCTGTTTGACTCCACCTCCCATCCTTAGCTTTGGGATTCTACCCAAGTGTGATGACTGCAGCAGGGTAACATGATGAACATAGTACAGTTTTGTACCTACCATAAATGTAGATGTTCGAGTGTATACCCTGCTGCAGTCCAGGTTACCCTCCCTCCATCCCCTCTGACCTAACTAAAACCTTTCTATACCTTAAAATCTGATACAACCTTTGTGGTGTATTTGCTTATAGCTGGAGGGATGTTTTGTTTGTGCTAAGCTTTTATTATTGGTACTATCTACTGACCATCTTTTGAGGGGGCACCTGACATCTGGGGCAAGAAAAACTGAAGAAAATGGCATCGGATGCCTCTTATATACCCCTGACGCACTGACGTCAGGGAAGAAGCGACAGCAACTGACGTCGGACCAAGACTTTGGAATTCAGGCCGACTGCGGGACCGCCTGACGACAGGATAACCCAAGTGTGATGACTGCAGCAGGGTATACACTCGAACATCTACATTTATGGTAGGTACAAAACTGTACTTTACTGATGGGTTCGGTTCTGAGCCCTTGGAACTGAATTGGCTTAATACTAAGCTTGCGCCAGCCAAAAACTCTCGAGCTGAGCTTCTACACACAATGCCCTTCTCCCTGTTCCCTCAGATCTCGTTTGCCACATAGCTGTAAACCCGCGTTTCAACCGAGCTCTCAGCTAACTGAAAATGTTTTGATATCTCGTAAGATTTTTGTCACCTTTCTTCCAGATTGTGGAATATGTTGATAATGCCATATATTTACAGTTATATTTAGAATTTTCTCTCTTACTTCTACCCATTTGATAAACTTTTTAAGTACCATTGCTGGTTTGGTCTTCTCTCTATACTATTTGTCTTCTCTCTATACCAGTGGTTCCCAAACTTTTTCAATTCTCGGCTCCCTTGCTGGTTTTCCCAAGGCACCCCCCATGGCGCGCTTAAAGTGCGTATTAGATCAAAACACTTCAAAATTTCAGCAACTTCAATTTAGAAATATACACATGAATTAATATATACTTATATAAACATGTATGCTCAAGACATACATAATGTGCAAATGTACATATGAATATGTATGTGTATGCACACAAAATTCTAATAGCCCATCCCCACTAAATTATGTCAGAGGTATTTATCTACTCTCTTGATACATCTTCACAAGCTGATTTACATTGTTTGCCTGTCAGCAAGGCCAAAAAAATTTATGTGCAGCTACTGTATAAAAACAAAACCAAATTCGCAAACTGCACACAGAACACAGACACACAAGCAAACCTCCCATGAGGCCAATCCATTCATAAGAACCTTTGCAAATGAACTAAAGCCTTACTGATTGGAAACAGAAATACATGCTATTTTATGCGCGCGCGCACACACACACACACACTATATATATATACTGTGAAACGACGTAATTAGAATTTTGCAAATTAAAATTACAGAAAAAAACTTCAGCCATTACTAGCAGAAATGGAGCAAACATAACTAAAGGAGTGAGACTGTAACTTGAGGTACATTTTAAATGTACACCACAAATGTACAGTGGAAGTATGGTGACTAATCATTAAAAAATGAATGGAAATGTAATACTGCTCTTCAGCACTTTTCCCTATCATAACACACACGCGCTGCACACTTACACACACACACACACACACACACACACACACACACACACACGCGCTGCACACTTACACACACACACACACACACACACACACACACGCACACGCACACACACTTCTCTGAAAGTTTACTTACTTGCATGGAGTCTTCATTCTTTCTGGCCGTACCTGCCGCAGGTCCGATTCTTGTTCCCTGAACATAATCCGTTCATTGCCTTTCCTGCTCGCATTTAGCAGCCATGCCCAGCTGGAAATGCGTGAGCTCCTTGCTCAATTCCAACAGGCTGGTAGCCCTGACAGAGCCGACGTCATCGTGCATGTGATGACATCAAATCAAGACAGTGCAAAAATTAAAAAAACAAAAGAAAAAAATCATAAATGAAGGGTGTTCATTTGCAGCACCCCTGTGAGGAAGCCGTGACTTCCCAGGGCACCGCAGTGCACACTTTGGGAACCCCTGCTCTATACCCTTGTCGTATTCGTCATATGCCATCATTGGTATATCTCTTTCTTCCGCTATTTGACTAGATGTTTGAATAGTTGTGTGTTTTTTGGCATATTTTGTAGTTCATGTTTGTATTTAGATAGGTTTATACATGGAAACAGCAGAGATTGACATTTTTTTCTATAGTATTCTGCTTTGTTGTTGTTGTGAGTAGATTTCATGATGTTGGATAAAAAGGGCAGACCGTGTTTCAAACATTGTGCTTCTTGTAAGGGTAAACTTCCGAATAGTGATTCTCATGATGATTGTGTTTATTGTTTAGGGGTGTCCCATCTTTCAGTGCATCCTCCCTGTGTGATTTGTCAAAGTTTCAGTCAGCACTCATTGAATGAGCACCAGAATAAGTTGATCCTGAAGGGCCTACTTAAGTCACCCTTTTCAGAGGCCCTTTCTACAATGGAGGTCTCATCCCCTCCAATTAAAGATAAGAAAAGGTCCCATTCGGTTCCCTCTTCACCTTCTGGTGACAAGGGCAAGTCTGTGATACCTAAAGTGCCAAAACTGTCTTCGGAGCATAAGTCTGCCTCGTCAGCACTGATCTGTTCTGCTCCAGCTATGACTGTTACTATGTCTGCGCCAGCTTCAGCTCCAATACTGTCTCTGACATCGACTATCAACCTCACTATGACTACTACGACTTCGGCACCAGGTGCCGCTTCCATACAATGCATGCCTTTGATGCCTATCTATGCAATTATGATTGAACCTTCCATGCCAGCTCTGACTGCCCCTTCTGCCCCGAGCTCTTTTATGGTCCCATTAAGTCCGAATTTGACCCCACTGCTTCCAGTCTCCAAACTTGAGACTTCGGTGCCGGTAGATTCCACACCATGGACCCAATACTCTCCATCAATAGACCCATTTCTAGGGCACATGTACAGTCCGTTCCTAGAATGACCTGACTCCCCGTATCCACTAGATCCACCAGGAGCCTTTCAGAACTTGATGTGGTGTGTCTTGTGGACCAGCTGTTGACAGCCAGAGGGATACTGACTCCTTCCAGGGCCCATTCTCATGCAGGACTTGGGTTGACTTCTCCACGGACTCCATCCTGTTCTCCTCCTTTGACCATACCAGTTCCAAAGCCTTCTTCTCCAACGTCCTTTTCGGAACTCCCCCATCTCGGCACCTGTAGTGGACCACACTGGGGCTCCAGGACTGTCCCTCTAGTCCTCAATTCCTGCTGAACCATTCCTTCTTCAACCTCATGATTGAGCCACATTTCAGAGTGTCTCTTCGGCTCCATCTTTGGTGCCAGGAGCCCTGTTGGCACCGATACTGCTTGAGACTCCATCCTTGGAAGTTGGTTCGATGGAGCGGAGTGTGACCCCGGTTCCGAGGTTGTCCTTCTCGGTTCAGGGCTCCCATCCCTCTTCAGGCAGACCTGCTTTCCATGCTATAGAAAGGGCCTTTGCTTCTGGAAGCATTCCGCCGATGTCAGATCCCCAAGCCGAGCCACAGCTGTCACAGACCACCTCCCTGGGACACTGGGCAGGAAAGCCGCAGGACCCTTCTTTGCAGGGTGCCCCCTCTTCCGAGTCCTTCTCAGAAGACCCCACTGAGGAGCCCCCATGGAAGAGATTGTGCAAGAGGAAGCATGTAGACTCGCCTGAGGAGTCACTAACAGAGGACATGTATTTCGATGATGGTGAAAGGTCCTCACGGTCAACCCCTAATGATGACTCCTTCGGTGACTTCCTTGAAATGTTGAAACAGGGGTGACTGGAAGCCCAACAGCCCTTCTTCTAAGGAGTCCATGTTTCTGAAGGCTTTCTGTGCCAGGCCATCTATCTCTTGGGTGACCCCTCCTGCAGAAGACCTAGTTCAGCTCGTGGTGCAGTGTGCCTGGAAAAACCCTAATTCTGCTGTGGTGATCCCTCGTAGACCTGACAAGACACTTTCTTCACCCGAGGAAAACCCACATTGGTCCAGAGGTTTACCAGTCAATGCTATGGTGGTGGTGGCCACCACGAAAAAGGATCTTGCTGAAGAGAGTCCTACTGTCCACCCGCCCAACAGAGAGTCCTGGGCCATGGACAGACTGGGGAAGCAAGTCTTTGCATCAGTGACCTTTGCCATACGGTCCCTGAACTACTTGGCACATTTTACGAGGATCCAAAGAGACTTGATCTCCAAACTCTCTGGAACACTCGCAGGGCAGGTGTCTGACAAGGTAAGGGATAAAGTTGCCTCGCAGCTCTGGAATCTATCTCCAATTCATCCATGAGGTTGTGCTCTCACGCAACCGAGGGGGTGGCTAGAGCTGCAGGTTCAGGCATAGTTATGAGATGCCATGAATGGATACACCTTTGTGACCTCACAGATCCTTTCAAGTCTTCCATTCTGAAAATGCTCCCATTGAAGCATCTTCCCTTTTTGGACCCAAGGTAAAGGACACTCTGCCCAGGTGTGAGCAGGACGGTAAGACCCTGTCTGCTGTAGGTCTATGTTTTTCCAATCCTCAACATTCTTTTTCCAGGAACCAGATGAGTGGCAAAATGTGGCACAAAAAATCTCAGGGTCCTTTCCATGCCACGCGTGGTGATGATACCCCCAGGGGCAGAGGGGGGTAACAATTCTGGAAGACGCCCCTACCGTGGTAGAGGGGGTCCACGTAACCAGGGACCAAGGGATTCTTTCTCTGGGCAGCCTTATCAGCCCTCCTCTAGAGCGGCCCGATTGCTGTCCTCTGGAAGCAGTTGGGGGTCGTTTCTCTCTGCACCAAGCTGTCCTGGCATTCAATAACCACCGATTGTTGGATGCAGAAGATCATAACCAGAGGCTACACCATTCCCCTCATCACTTATCCAAAACGTCCAACAAAACATCCTGATGTTCCACCCAGTCAAAGGGAAGAAGCATCTGCAGAACTAAACATGCTGTGTGAAAAAAGAGTCATCCAGTTAGTCCTACCAGACCAATGCGTATCCGGATTTTACTCAAGATTTTTTTTTTGGTGCCAAAAAAGACAGAGGACTAGAGACCCATTCTGGATCTCAGCAGCTTTAACAAGTCTGTTGCCCAAACCAAATTCAGGATGGTCATGGTTCAGTCCATTCTCCCCTTTCTAAGAGAAGGCGATTAAATGTGCTCGATAGATCTCCAGGACACGTATTACCACATCAAAATGGACAAATCCACCAGGAGTCTACTTCGCTTCCTGATAGGAGCCAATCATTATCAGTTTTGTGCCCTGCCGTTCTGACTCTCTACAGCCCCCGGAGTGTTCACAAAGTGCATGGCAGTGCTTACAGCAAACTTGAGACTGCAAGGATGCCAGGTGTTTCCGTATTTAGACGATTGGCTCCTTACCACCCCCACCAAGCATCTTCTGGTAACAGCCCTGCAATACACCCTTTCTCTGGCAAAACTTTTGGGGATAACTGTAAACTGGGAAAAATCCAGTTTTGGTCCGGTCCAGCAGATAGAATTCATCAGAGCAGTCTGCGACACCCGCTCTTATCTGATGTCGCTCCCACCTCACAAGATTTCAGTGATTGAGGCTTCACCTCCAGGTGATACTCTGTCAAAACAAAGTCTCAGCGAGAGAGGTTCTTCAGGTTCTAGGATCCATGGCAGATTCCATACCTATAGTGCCTGTTGTGAAACTGCACATGCGTATACTTCAATGGCTTCTTCTCTCTCAATGGTTCCGGAATTATCAACCTCTATGTTTTAGATTCCGATAACCAATTCGTGCAAGCAGGACCTATTTGGTGGATGAGGCCAGACACAGAACTTTGGAGCCGCCCATTCCAGCCCCCTAAGCCCAAAGCCACTGTGACCATGGATGCTTCTCTAATGGAAAGACGGTCCAAGGCGCATGGTCCACATTGGAGGCCAACCTGCATATCATCGTTCTAGAACTGAGAGAAATGCTGTTAGTGTTGCAAGCATTCCAACCTGTTCTTCCTTCTGGAACAATTGCAATTCAGTCAGACAATATGTCAGTAGTCTGGTATATCAACAAGCAAGGAGGAACCAAGTCCTATCCCCTGGGTTGAGAGGCCTTGAGAATTTGGTAGTGGGCGATAGCTTCCAACCGCTTTCTGATAGCAACGCACATCCCGGGGAGTTCCAACGTGATTGCAGACAAGTTGAACAGATGTATTCTCTTGTCTCACGAGTGGTCTCTCAATCCCGAAGTAGTGGCAGAAATCTTCAGCCGTTGTGGCCAACCTTGCTGCTACTTATTTGCCTCCCCATCAAACAACAAATGCAGCAACCATTTTGCCCTATTCCCCCCAAAGTGGAAGTCCCCGAGGGACGCTGTAATTCATGATTGGCCCACGGGACTGCTATATGCTTATCCCCTCATTCCTCAGATACCCCAATTCATAAAGAAAGCCATTCAGTTGAAATGCAGTGTTATCCTCATAGCCCCCTTTTGGCCTCAACAAGTTTGGTTCCCCTTTCTTCGGCCTCATCTGTTATGTTGACCATGGATTCTGGATCCCCTTCCAGACCTACTTTCTCACCCCCAAGGGTTGAGTCATCTGAACCTGTCCAGTCACAAGCTGACAGCTTGGTTTCTCCACTTCTGTTAGTTGCCAGACAGGATGATCACACCTGACCTGTTCGTTACATTATTCTGGCTTCTCATAAGCCATCCACCAGAAGACTATATTTGGACAAATGTTCTCTATTTGGTCAAAGGAAAACATATTAGATCCGTATTCGGCTCCACTCGCAAAAGGTTTACAATACCTGTCTAAGTTTTTCGCAGATGAAACCACAGCCTCTACCATACGAGTACATCTGGCGGCTATTTGAAACTATTATAATGGGCTGGATGGTACTCTCATCATATCACTGCGTTTATGTAAAACTTTTCTCAAAGGAGTTTCTCACATTAGGCCTCAAATCAGACAGCCTATAGAACCATGGAACCTCACGTTAGTTCTACAGTATTTGACGCAACCTCCCTTTGAGCCTGCAGCGAAATGTGACCTCAAATTCTTGTTGTGGAAATCCCTCTTCTTCGTAGCCATTACATCAGCCAGATAAATTTCTGAGCTTCTGTTATTATGCACCAAAAGACCTTATCTAATCTTCCACGAGGACAGAGTATCACTCCGGACAAATCCATCTTTCCTCCCCAAAGTTGTTCATGATTTTTCCATCAATCAGACTATTGACTTGCCAGTATTTTTCCCAAAGTTTTCTAATAAAGGGGAATACTGCCTACATTCCTTGGATGTGCACAGACAATTGAGATTTTATTTAGACAGGACCAAAGCAATTCGTAAAACTGACCAACTTTTCATTTAATTTTCTGGGCCTAGAATGGGAAATTCTGTCCCCAAGGTCCCTTTGTCAAAATGGTTAAGGGACTTCATATGTTTCACTTATTCCTTTGTAAAAGAACCTATGCCACAGAATATTAAAGCCCATTCTACTAGATCTATGGCAACTTCTGTAGCCTTTCACTCCAGGGCTTCTATGGATGAGATCTGTGCAGCAGCCACTTGGGCTAAACCCCACTCTTTTATCAATCATTACAAATTGGATGTGGTCTCCAGAGGGAGAGCTGCCTTCGGCTCAGTGGTACTCAGGAAAGTTCTTCCATAAGGGCCGCCCAAGGATCACCAGGTAGCTGGGGATTCTGTCCCATCAGTGATGAATGGAAAGAAGATTGACAACATCCGATAAAGAAGTTATGTCTTACCATAACGTTCCATCTGTGTTGTTGATCTTCTTTCACTCATCACTTCCCACCCTCCTTCCCCCGCCAAAGGCTCCAGGGGGATACTTTGGGTCCAAGTGGTGTCTTAAGGCATTTGCACAGAAATGGCCTCTGCTTTACCTGTATAAAATGGGCAAACTCGATCTGAGGTAACAGGGAGAAGGGCATTGTGGGTAGAAGCTTAGCTCGAGCTTTTTGGCTGGCGTGAGCTTGGTATTAGGCCGACTCAGTTCTGAGCCCTCGGAACCAAACCCATCAGTGATTAATGAAAGAAGATCAACACAGATAGAACGTTATGATAAGACATGACTTCTTTTTTCTTTACTCTGTATCATATAGAATACTGAGAGGTGATCTTTGCCTGGTGTGCAAGGCATCCCTGGACCCTTTTGCACATCCACAAAACAAACAGCAGTAGAACAAACAGCAGTAGAACTACTAGATCAAAAGACTTAAATTTTGCTGGCAATATAAATAAGACGTGTTGGAGAGACAGATATGTTTCTCAGAGAATTCCCATTCTCTGGGATAATGTCGCCATCCTTGTGAAGCAGAGTTTTTCCCTAACCCTATTTAAACACAACATGGACCAACAGAGATAGGTAATTGGAAATCCACCCTGGTCTGGCTTCTATGTCTCTGATGGACAGAGGCAATCAGTAAATCACCCCCATATAAATCCAATTTGTGAGTCACATTTGTGTTGCATAGCTAGGCTTGCAAAAACATTCTGGTTGTTAGCCTAGTGTACACCTATGAACCTATGTGTGTGTATCTATCTATATATGTAAGTGAAACACCGATATTGTTCCAGCACTGTGTAGCCCAGTAAATCACTCCACTTTATTAGGGCCAACAGAAATAATTGGAAATCAAGGCACAAACTGGCTTTACCCATAGGGCATCTTCAGTGTGAATCTAACTAAAGGTCATCTCACCTGTTTAAATCAAAATCAGTCACATGAATTTGAGCAAACCTTTTACAACTTTCATTGCATATGTGTGTGTGTATAATCCAGTAACAATTCATTTTTGTTTTTAACCAAGGGCTTTTTGTACCAAGACAACTATTCACAGTGGGATCTAATGTTGTCTTTCCCATCCACCTAAACTGTTGGGTATACCAGACTTAGCCATATCCAAAGCAAGCAACTTTTAGACTCTTGGATCCAAGGCTCAGGTTCCTCCACTGTACCCATAATTCCCCTGTGCCCTCACAGTTCTTCAGATCTCATTTGCCACTTGAGTTTCAGACATGATCCCAGAACTTAGCAGTTTGACGCTTTGGTATATTTAGATAAGTGATTCCTTATCTAATTTCTTTCTACAGATAGCTTATTTCCCATGCTAGGAGTACAGAAGTAGTTCCTGTGCTTAGTTTTCAGTTTAATTTAATTTTTTAGTACTTTGCTGCTCGTGTTTAACCACTTTTTTTCTTCCTCCCCTGTATATTAGAGAAAGAAAATCCTTGTTAGATATTTTCTCTTTCTAACAGTTTACTACAGTCATTCCTATCAAAGATGTATTGTCTTTCTTGGCTGCTTTCATATCTGAGTTTAGTAGTTAAGCTTGTTGTATAGTGTTGGTGTTTTTGGCTGCTATTCCCCAAAATGTCTGACAAGGCTTTAGGTTTTAAATAATGCACTGCATGTGATCACAAGATTCCACCACAAGACCCGCAATCCAAGAGTGCTTGTACTGCCTAGGGGAATCTTACTTGAACGAGTACTGTCAACTCTGTTCTTCCTTTAGGTCTAGGGCCCTCTCTGACTGCAGGTCAAAGTTAGTGCTAAAAGGCCTTCTCCCAGCCACAGCAGGAGAGTTGGCCTCCTCCTTTGCAGGCAGTCTGTCTTGTAAAAAGTCTGGAGAAAATCTAAGGGAAACGAGACTAAGGACAAGGCTATGGAGAGGAGAAAAAGAGAAAGGCAAAGACAAAGAAAAGGCTAGACCTTGGGAGAAGAAAATTAGGAAAAGATCTCCCAACCCTTCGGGTCTAACACTACAGCTTCCCAGGTCTTTGGATCCAGCTCCCCTCTTGGAACCAGTTCAGATCCAGTTTCCCACTCTTCCTCCTTTTAAGCTTTGAAGCCAGTCAGCCCTCAGCTCCAATCTCCCTTTCTTCAAGAGATGCTCTTCCGTAAGTCCTTCAGTCCACCGTCATCAAGGAGTTTGTACAAAGCAAATTTGGACAGGATGATGCAGAAGTTTTTGACAACCCAAATTCAGATGGGGGTCCTCCCTGCACCTACATTCTAGCAGTGCTGGACTTGCCTCTGACACCCTTCTTGTGGTTTCTCCCGTACTGATCTGACCCTTTGATCCAGTAGTCTTGCACCCAGGCATTCCTCGCAAGATGCCTTAGAGACAATAAGTGTGGTCATCTTGGACTCTGACTCTCTCTCTTACCTGCTGTACACTAGCAGCATCACACCTTAAAGGGTCCCAAAGCTGAGAGGTTGGCGCAGCTGCTTTAGGGTCAGGGTCAGCTTTGAGGTTGTTGGATCTGTCCCTTCCTCGTGGAGTATCAGCACTGGACAGCTAAGCCCCAGTGTGTGTTTTAGAGCCAAGCCAAATCAAGTCTCAAGGGAATTCTTTGCCAGGTTCCTTAGTTCCCAAAGTGACTCCTTCAGAAACTGTTTTGGCATTGGTCTTGGAGGCATTTGAAAAGAGTTTTCTCCAATCCCGGAGAGTAGGTGTTCCTCCCATGCTCAAATCCATCCGGATTCCGTCTGATATCCATGGTTCCTCCTCCATTTCATCCTGTCCTTTCAGGGTAGCAGCTTCATTAAGCCACAGTGAAACTTGTAAGACTGGTTCCTCTTCAGCTTCCGAGTCTTCTCTGGACTCTTCTACCATCAAAGAACATAGGAAACATTTTTGCAAGAGATGGCATTTGGATTCCCCCCAGGAGTCCCTTACACAGGATACTCATTTCAGGGAAGGAGAGGGTTCCCCAAGATCCCTCCTGTAAGACATGGTCTTTGGAGACATCCTAGAATTACTGCAGCAGTGGGTGGATGGTCCACGGCAGCCCTCTGAAGAGAAGTCGGCATTTCTCCATGCCTTCAGAGCTCACCCATCTACCTCCTGGATGATCTGTCTGGCTAATGAGCTTATCAACCTGGTCTCACAGCATACATGGAATAAGACTGATGTGGAAGAGCCCATACCCAGTAAACCTGACAAAATCTTGTTCTTCCAGTGGGACAGGCCCCACTGAAGGAAGGGACCCATAGTGTATGCCGTCATGGTGCAGCCGCCATAAAAAAAGAACTATTAGATGAGAGGTCCTCTGTCCATCCCCCTAACAAGGAGTCCAGGATACTGGACAGATTTGGAAAGCAGACATGTAGTTCAGCAACATTCGCATTATATGCACTGAAGTACTTGGTTTACATGATGCCCTTTTAGAGAGACTTATCCAAGGAATTGTCCAAGTCCCTGTAGGGACTCTTGACTGCAGAGTCCTGCAAGACCATGGATTCACAGTTAGCTACCCTCCTGACCATATCTGTGTCCTTGTATCAGTTATATAATGTGTCAGGTGGCACTTCTAGAGCAGAGGGCACAGGCATTGCTATATGCTGACACACCTGGATGCATCTCTGTAGTTTTTGAGAACTTCAAGACTTCCTTTTTCAATACCCTTTTTGAAGGGTTCACCCTCTTTGTACCCAAAGTGAAGGACATGCTTGCTAGAAGTGATTTAATGTGTCAGAACCCTGTTTGTCATGGGTATCCGCTTGTTTCCCTCAAAGGACCTACTTCTGGAACTTAAAAGGGTAGTAAAAGACTGGTTCCATAAATCTCAGGATATTGAACATGATACGTCCGGAGACAGCCCCCCCCCCCCGAAACATGGGAGGGCAATAACAATGGAATTTGCCCTCATGGCAGAGGTGGTCTGTAGAACTAGGGTTTCAGCACCCTTTTGCTGACCAGCCCTTTCAATGCTCCTGGAGAGATGCGACCTGCCACACTCTGGAGGCAGTCAGGGGCTCATCATTACACCCTCTAGCCTGGTTAGCCATTACTTAAGATTCTTAAGTGCAGAGAGTAATAACTAGAGGTTATGTCATTCCCTTTGTCTCTCAAAGAAAACTTCCTGATTTTTCCACCTCCTTCAGAGGAAGGCAGCAGCTCAAGAAATTATGTAGCTCCTAATAAAATGAGTCATCTAGGAGGTCTCAACAGAGTCTACTCGAGGTACTTTTTGGTTTTGAAGAAAAATGAGGACATCAGGCCTATTCTAGACCGCAGCCACCTAAAACAGTTTGTAAAACAGATAACATTCCAAATGATTACAGCAATCAACACAGCAAACCAAAATGTAGAAAAACGAAAACAGGATCCAGATCCAACATTTATTGCACTTAGTGCCTCGGCCACTACAGCCTTCAAAGAGTAAATTTTTATAGTAGAAGCTTCCCCTGTATATGTACCCCTTAACACATAATTAATTAGTCAAACAATCAATAAAACAATTACATCAATGAATTACCATAGAAGCAAACATTTCCAATTAATTTCTTTATTCAACCCCCTTGGTGTAAAAGTATCAAAATTTAAAATAAACAGCTTCTTTATATGGTAGTACATTTTTAATCAATCCCTCATCCCCCTTTTTTACAAAAACTTTTTCTAAAATTGTTGCTTGTAACAAACTACTATCACTGTGATGTTTCTGCATAAAATGTAGCGCTATAGGGCTTTCCAATTTCTGTTTTTTGAAGTCTCTGATGTGTTCCTGCAACCTAATTCTAAATTTTCTCTTGGTCTCCCCAATGTAGAATAGGTTGCAGGGACATCTCAAACAATACACCACGCCTTCTGTGTCACAACAAAAAGTAGTATTTGATATAAATATTATATCATTGATTCTATGAAAAATAGAAACTATGTGACAACATATATTGCAATTATTACAGGGTATTGTACCCATACACCTTAAAGAAATAGAAACATTTACTGCAGGTAATATAAAATAAGCCCTCACTAATTTATCTCCCAGATTTTGCCCTCTTTTATAGGCAGTATAGGGTGTGCTACAAATAATTTTATTCAACAATTCATCTTTTATTAAAAATTTCCAATAATACTTAACTGTTTCCCAAATCTGTCCACTTAAATTATTATATGTGGTAACAAAAAACATTCTTTCACCACCATTAGATTCATTTCTATTCATAGTATTACATATTCCCATTATTATGTTTATAGAAATTGGTATCAATTAATTTGTTTACAGATTCTTTGATCAAGTCTTTACTATAACCTCTATGTATAAACATAAGCAAAGTCTGGCTTATTTGTTTGTGTAAATCAACTATATTATTACAAAGTCTGGATAATCTAATCATTTCACCAAATGGCAGAGGTTTAATAGTATGTTCAGGATGGCAACTAGTGCCATATAAATACTGGTTGCTATCATCAAATTTATGATGGATCGTAGTTTTAATAGAACCATTATCCATACCAGTTAAATGCACATCCAAAAAATTAATTTCAGTGCCACACTGTAAACCATCAAATTTAACATTGTAAATATTATTGTTCAACTGAAATAAAAATTCTTGAACTTTATTTAACCCTCCATTACAAATAAAAATCAAACCATAAATGTATCTAAAATAAAATAAAACATGTTGTGCAAACTTATTTCTATATATATAGTCAGTCTCAAATTTGGCCATAAAAAGATTTGCATACATGGGGGGCAAAAGGTGCCCCCATGGCTGTACCTCGTAACTGATGATATATAACATCATTGAAACTAAAATAGTTATGAAGCAAAGAAAAATGAACAAGCTGTACCATATAGTGAGACATTGAGTTGTCATCCAAAAATATTGTAACGCCATAATACCATCATTATGTTTGATATTGGTATATAAACTACATACGTCTATGGAAATCCAAAACGTATTAGAATTCCATTGTATGCCAGATATTTTTTCCAAGAAATCAAAAGAATCTTTAATGTAAGAATCAAGCTTCTCTACATAGGGTAATAAGAAATTGTGTATAAGTACACCCACATTATGTAAAAATATAATTGGTGGCAGATACTATAGGCCTTCCCAGAGGGTTAATGCTATCTTTATGCAGTTTGGGAAGACAGTAAAAAGTAGCTAAACTACACCCATCAGTATTAAATTTAGTGTCAATATCCTTCTTAGTGAAATAGCCTAAGCGACACCCTTTCTCTATCAAAATAGAAAAGTTTTACATTGCTTTTTCATACATTTTAACATCACAAACTTCATATGTTGTATTGTCATTTAAATGTTGTAAGCACATATTAAGGTATTCTGAAAAATTAAGCACTACAATTTTGTTCCCCTTATCAGAAGGCTTCACAATCAAATCTTGCCTAGCCTAGCTGCGAGGCTTTTAAGAGCAAGCCATTCATTCTTAGTCATATTGTATTGAGAATGAGGCATATTATTATATTCTTCATAAAGCTCTTTAACAGAAAAATTAAGCATTTCTGCAAAATGGCGAACACTGTTGTTTACATAGGGGGGTATAAATTTACTTTTAAAAGTCACTACACTCGTATCAAATAAACTGTACGCATTAGCAGTAATATCAGCATTAATATCATCAGAGACACAAGAGTAGAAACTATCATCGTCACTATCCATTTCCAAATTACTATAATCTTGTTGTTTATCAGTTTCTCCATTAAAAAAACATTTTAAATGTAGTTTCCTTACAAACTTAAATATATCTTGCTTTAATATGTGTAACCTTGGTACCACAGTTGGAACAAATTTTAACCCAAGGTCCAATACACTATGTTGTTCATCAGTAAGAGAACAGGCCGATAAATTAACTACATTAGTAATATTACAACCAAGAGAAAAATCAGTTCCATCTACCTCTCTTATATGGTTGTTTAAATTGACCTTCATTCATTGTAGAACCATAACCAGTTCCTCTCTTCTTGTTACCCCCTCTGACACCTTCTCCGTTGTTACAAAAACTCTGTTGGTGAAGTTCCAGTTCTTGTGCTGGGAGAAGCAGGGGGTATGTTCGAACATCATTTTCAGAATCTGTGGTGTAACCTGCTCCATCCAAAGAGACAAATGAAACTGAATGTTGTTTTTTAGTTCCGGGTTTACCATTAAACCCAGCAGCTACAGTTTTCTTATTTCTCCACATAAAGGCATGCCCATTATTGTAGTTACGCAAGTCCCTTTTAATTTTGTGTAGTTTAAAGTTAACCTGCTCGCTCAAATTTATTCAATATGTCTTTCATATTTTTAAAGACTTCATTAACCTTGGCAAAACCAATCTTATTCAGAATGTCAGTGTGCATGGTTTTAAGTTCATTTTTAATTTTTTTGTGCGACAGTTGCTCCCTTTCGATGAGTATGCTAACCCTCTCCATAGCACATTTATGTGCCTCAGCTAACCATCGGCCTTTAAAGGCTGCATCTGCGGCATCAGCAGAATCAAAAAGTGTAGATGGGATCTTAAATGCTCACAGCCCTCGTGGTGAAATATCTAACTCAGAATATCTGAGCAAGCCCAATAAATTGAAATGACAGCAGGTCTCTCTAAAAATAAGTTTTTCAAAACTTTCAACACTATGTTGCACTTCTTGAGGAAGAGAACCGTAGCAGTACAGCAAATACTGGCAAATGGATTGCTGCGTCTCTGTAATCTCTCTTCTGCATATTTAGATGCAACATTATTAAATGTAGACTCATCGCTGTTAGAAGAATTAACAACCCCAGAAGTGTCAGGTCGAATACCTGAGTTAGCATTGGGAGCATGACCATGCACTACAAAATTATCCATAGATTTTTGAGATGCAGTACCAGTAACACCTGAACTGGATGTTGCTGAAGTAAAATCCTCACAAAAGACAACGGGGAGTATTCAGCATAGGATTTCACGCCATGGAAAAAGACAAATACAGCCACAAACACAGCAAACCAAAATGTAGAAAAACGACAACAGGATCCAGAACCAAAATTTATTGCACTTAGCAACTTGGCCACTACAGCTTTCAGAGAGTACATTTTTTTTAGTAGAACCTTCACCTGTATATATACCCCTTAACACATAATTAATAAAACAATCACATCAATGAATTACCATAGTTTAAAGCAAACATTTCCAGTACATTTTTTTATTCAACCCCCTTGGTTTAAAAGTATCAAATTTTAAAATAAACACAGTTTCTTTTTATTCTAGTACATTTTAATCAATTTCTCATCCCCTTTCTTACAAAAACTTTTTCTAAAATTGTTACTTGTAACAACCTACTATCACTGTGATGTTTCTGCATAAAATGTAGTGCTGTAGGGCTTTCCAATTTCTCTTTTTTGATGTTTCTGATTTGTTCCTACAACCTAATTCTAAATTTTCTCTTCGTCTCCCCAATATAGAATAGGTTGCAGGGACATCTCAAACAATACACCACACCTTCTGTGTCACAACAAAAATTAGTATTTGATATAAATATTATATCAGATTCTATGAAAACTAGACACTATGTGACAACATATATTGCAATTATTACAGGGTATTGTACCCATACACCTTAAAGAAATAGAAACATTTACTGCAGGTAATATAAAATAAGCCCTCACTAATTTATCTCCCAGATTTTGCCCTCTTTTATAGGCAATATAGGGTGTTCTACAAATAATTTTATTCAACAATTCATCTTTCATTAAAAATTTCCAATAATACTTAACCGTTTCCCAAATCTGTCCATTTAAAGTATTATATGTGGTAACAAAAAACATTTTTTCACCACCATTAGATTCATTTCTATTTGTAGCATACATATTCCTATTATTATTATGTTTGTAGAAATTGGTATTAATTATTTTGTTTACAGATTTTGTGATCAAGTCTTTACTATAACCTCTATGTATAAACATAAGCAAAGTCTGGCTTGTTTGTTTTTGTAAATCAACTATATTATTACAAAGTCTGGATAATCTAATCATTTCACCAAATGGCAGAGGTTTGATAGTATGTTCAGGATGGCAACTAGTGCCATATAAATACTGGTTGCCATCATCAAATTTACGATGGACCATAGTTTTAATAGAACCATCATCCATACCAGTTAAATGCACATCCAAAAAATTAATTTCGGTGTATTGTTTGAGAAGTCCCTGTAACCTATTCTGTATTGGGGAGACCAAGAAAAAATTTAGAATTAGGTTGCAGGAACACATCAGAGACATCAAAAAACAGAAATTGTAAAGCCCTATAGCACTACATTTTATGCAGAAACATCACAGTGATAGTAGCTTGTTACTAGCAACAATTTTAGAAAAAGTTTTTGTAAGAAAGGGGGATGAGAGATTGATTAAAAATGTACTAGCATATAAAGAAACTGTGTTTATTTTAAAATTTGATACTTTTACACCAAGGGGGTTTAATAAAGAAATTAATTGGAAATGTTTGCTTTAAAATATGGTAATTCATTGATGTAATTCTTTTATTGATTGTTTGATTAATTAATTATGTGTTAAGGGGAGGGTTCTACTAAAAAAAATGTACTCTTTGAAGGCTGTAGTGGCTGAGGCGCTAAGTGCAATAAATTTTGGATCTGGATCCTGTTGTCGTTTTTCTAAAATTCCAGATGATCACAGTTTGATCCATATTGTTCCTTCTGATTAAGGATGACTGGATGTGCTCGGTGGCCCTGCAGGACACCTACTAGCACATAAAGACAGCCAGGCAGTCCAGGAGGTTCCTTCACTTTTGGCTGGAAGCCAGTATTTTCAGTTCAGAGCACTGCTTTTCAGTCTCATCACAGCCCCCCAGTGTTCACCAAATATATGGCAGTGCATTTCAGACTGCAGGGGTCCCAGGTGTTCCCATACTTAGATTGGCTCATAATTGCACCTATGAGAGGTCTACTAGTTTGAGTCAGGGGCTTCTTGCTTCTTTTATTCCTTCACCTATGAATTACAGTGAACATGAAAAGTCCAAACAAATTCTTGTTCAGATGTTAGACTTCATAAGATCCCACGTGGATATTATCTTTCAGATGGCCAAACTTTGGGAATCCAGAATTGTGACTCTGAACCAACAAGCTTCTGTGGTTCTGTCTCACCTAAAACCGCTATCATAATCCATTCTTAGTCTTTTGGGGTCCGTGGCAGCTTCTATAACTGTTGTCCCTGTCTCCAGATTTACATGAGAGTGATACAGTGGACCCCTCAGTTCAGTGGCATGTGTTGTACCAACCCCTGCAGTTCTAAATCAGTCTCATGAGAATCTGCAGGCAGAATATTCAATGGTGGTTGGAGTATCTTGAAGCTCTCACTTTATTCTCCCATGTCCAGTTGCCACAGTTACTACAGATGTTTCCCTTCTGGGGAAGAGGGATGCATGTCAAAGAGAAAATGGTCCATTGCACATGGATGTCGACAGAGGATAGTCTTCATTTCAGTGTGCTAGGGATGACAGCAGTCCTAGCATTACAAGCCTTCCATGGCTCCCTCCCAGGGGTGTGGTTACAATTCCTAGGGAAAATGTCAGTGCTGTAGTACATCAAGCAATGAGAACCCATTCTTATCCATTATTTTGGGAAGCCATGAGGGTTTAGCAGTGGGCAGTGTCTTCTCAGTACTTTCTGGCTGCAATGTGTATCCCAGGGAAATCCAGTGTATTAGCAGACAAGTTGAGCAGGTCCAATCTTCTGCCCCAAGAATGGTCCCTCAACTTGTCAGTGGCTGCCAAGATCCTCAGCCACTGGGGTGAGCCTTGCTTTGACCTTTTTGCTATCCTATCCAACACCAAATGCAGAAGATACTTTGTTTTGATTCTCTGGAAGGGAGAGTCACTGAGGCGAGCTCTGGTCCACACATGGCCCCACTCCCAGTGATAGCCACAAAAATAAGGCTTTCTTTCTTTGTGTTCCATATTATGTCATCACCTCAAAAGCCTAGGAAAGTATATTGAAGCGAGTTACCATTTGGGCTTCTTCCAGAGGCCTGAATCCCTTTCAGCTTCACGTTCTATTTTGGACGGCTGGTGCTAGCTGCTTCACTATCAAGGTTCAACTGGCAGCTATTTCTAATTATTAGGTGAGAGAAGATCACAGGTGGCCGCGGTGGTGGAGCGGTTAGCATTGCCGCCTCATAGCAAGAGGGTTTTCTGGTTCGATCCTCGGCTGAGGTGCCTTCTGTGTGGAGTCTGCATGTCCTCTCTGTGGTCGGGTTAGTTTCTTCCAGGTGCTCCGGTTTCCTCCCACATCCCAAAGACATGCTGTAGGTGGACTGGACACTCTAAATTGGCCCTAGGCATGAGTGTCTGCATGTGTGTAGCTTCTGTGGAAGGTTGGCGCCGGGCTGGCAACTCGACACCGTAAAAACTCCACTGCCAATCATGAGCGGAGAGATGATGCGCTATGGCAACCCCTAACCGGGAAAAAGCCAAAAGAAGAAGAAGGTGAGAGAAGATCACACTCCCATTGCTTCACTGAAGTTATCTAATGCCTTTTTGATGGGTACCTTTCTCCTTCTTGTAGGTTCATAGGTTGGTACTAGGCTATCGGCCCTAGGGCCTATACAAGCCTAGCCATAACAATTTCCTGGATATTTCTTCCCACAATATTTACTTCCCTTATTAAGGGAATCTTTTCCTCCTTGAAACATTTCTGTCTTGTAACAGACCCTCACAAACCCCCATCTGAATCTGCTGTTAAGGTGAATCTGAAATTTCTTTTGTGGAAAACTTGATTTCTGGTTGCAGTTACTTCAGCTAGGTGGATTTTGTCAGTCAAGATCTTGATTTGTAAGCCTCTTTATTTGTTGTTCAACAGAGATAGTCTGTCTTCGAACCAACCCTTATTTCTTCCCCAGGGTTGCTTCAGAGGATGTCCTGAATCAGGTTATTAACTTGCCAGTCCTTCCTAATTTCAGGGGCAAAGGATAATATATTTTGCATCATCAATTCTGGTTCTATTTACACTGTACCAAAAATTTTAAGAAATCTAACCAGCTTTTTATATCCTTTTCCAGCGGTGAGATAGTGTCTCTTGGATCACACATCCAGGTTGTTTGATTTTATTCTTTTGTGTATAAGGCTAAAGGATTGTCTTTGTCTGACAAACCTGTAGCTCATTCTACTACAGCTATTGCAACTTCCGCAGCCTTCTTTTTTAGAATACCTACTGATGTTATTTGTGCAGTGGCTCCTTGGACCACTGTACATACATTCATTGACCACTACAAGTTGGACTTGAAGTTTAGGTCCTAGACTTCGTTTAACTGCACTATTGGAATATCCTTCCATGAGACCTCCTGGGGGTTTTAGTAGCTGGGAACTAGGTCCTAACAATTATTAAGGAGGACAGAAAAGACAATAATAGATACAACATTTATTTACTTACATTACAATAGATTTGTGGTGTCTTTTTCCTTCCATCTTGACTTTCCCTCACTCTTTCCACCTACCAAATTGTCAGATTTTGGGCTCTTGATTGACCATACTGGACATTGTCTTAATTACAGTCTGGAACTGTTTGTTGTCATTTCCATATGGATACAGTATAAGAAAAGACTTTGATGTAGGTAGGCGAACTCGATCTGAGGAACTATGGGGAGCATATTGGAATTATGGGTATAGGGGAAGCGCTTGAGCCTTGGATCCAAAAGTCTGAAAGTTGCCAGGTTTTGTTCCAAATGGATTTGACATACCCAACAGCTGAGATGGTAACACGGACCTAGTTTTATGGTATAGTACATCATTTTAGTTTCTTCCCCATCGAAAGCTAAAGATATATTAAACTGGTAATAATGAATCAAAGAAAAGATAATTATATACCAATGTGTGTCTCTCAGTTGCTTGATTAAAAAAAATACTGTCATAAGCAGTGACTATCCTAGAAGTGCAGAACTACTTAAGTTTGTCTAGATCTAAATTTAATGGGTTTTATCTTTCTTTGTTCTTAACCAAATGTAAAGAAATGCCAAGAAAGGCATAACAGTATCCTTCAAGAAGTCATCACCTCTGGTAACTATCATATTGACAAAACACTGCTAAGAGTTGACCAAGTAGTCAGGGAACTTGAGGACACACACACACATTCATCTAGCCTTTGACCATCACATGTCTACAGTAGTGAGGAAATGATTCTATGTTGTTCAACGTATAAATAGAGGTATGGCATCTAGTTCCAAGGAGGTCATTGTTCAGCATTCATCAAACTTATCATTGAGTACAATGCCTGTTTTGATATGTACCTAACCAAGCACATCCAGTAATTGGAACGTCCACAGAAGTTCCTCACTAAAAGAATGCAGGGCATAAGTAACATATCCTATGCAGAACACCTCAAGGCCTATCCATGTGTTTGTCCCCTGCATGCTCTTGAGGGGAAGTTTATGCCTGGCATGCAAGGCACTGTCATACCCCACCATGACAGATCTCCTGCATATCTGCAAAGCAGACTGCACCAGAATTGCACATTCTAATGATTAAACCTTGCCTGTGATATAAATATCACCTGCTGGAGAGACAAAGGTATGTATTAAACCAGTATTTCAGATTTAGTATTCTGCTGAATTCTTTCATGTCTGTTACACCATTAGGTAAGAATAAGATACAGAATTTAAACCTTTATTTAATACATCAAGATCTAATTTAGAGAAGTCATAATCGGGTCTATATTAGAAAACCGAACGCTTAGGTGATCAAACAACTAAACATCGATCTTCTAATATCGAACCACAGAGCGTTGAACGTCCCAGAGAAACACATCCCTCGGCCACAGCACAAAAAACATTACTTTACAGCTAAATTAAGTGGGGGGCTGTACCCCCCACACCCCCCCTAACTAAATATACCAACTCCGAGATCGCTCAACAGTAGGGTAATAGCAAACTCCGGTGAACGGCCAAGGGAAATCTTTCCCTGAGTTAAACCAGCCGTTCACCGTTGTTTGATTTCGACATTGGAAGATCGATGTTTAGATGTTCGATCACCTAAACATTTGGTCTTCCAATATAAACCCTCATAATCTGTTAGATTTACAACTAAATATTCATGCACATTTAAATTGCTGTTAAGGCATTAAAATTCATTTGTTCGATGTTTATGTTTTCTCCCCCTGTCCTAAATGGTTAAGCTCATTAAGCCTCTCTCTATTAAAGAGTTGTATTCAGTCCCTGTTGCTGAAGACATGTTCGAATAATTAGAGTTTATTCCTATGTCTGGTTGTCTTAATGGATCCTCCTTTCCTAATTTTTCCCCTTCTGTTACATTTATCATTTGTATCAGAAAATGGACTGACCGTTTGGATTTTGTGCAGTTAAACAGCATGACATTATTATAATATTGACAGCGCCAGTGGTGCAACAGGTAGCCTTTTGCACCAAAGGTAAATGTTCTGTGGGTTCTATTCCCACACCAGGTAGATTGACTGCTGATACTACAGTACAGCATAAGGGGGGTGCTCCACTCCTGAGTGTGTCACACTTTGGATGAGACAATAAACTTAGGCCCCATCTGCTTGAAGTTAGTGGTAGCTCAGGTAGATGCAAAAATCCCACTACATTTATCGAAAAGAGGAGAGAAATTCTCCATTTCCTTGGCTGAATTTCTTCTTTTAGTATAAATACCATCTCAGGCCTCCTCCGAAAAGAAACAACTAGCCTAGTGAGACTGACCTGGTCAGTAAAGGACAAATAAATAAAATACATTTTGTCTCTCTTATTTAATTTTGCACGTTTCAGTTTCTGTTTCATGCAAACATATTTCATGTAGGTATTTTCCCTTTAAATTATTAAATTCAGCATGTACAGAAACCTTTTTTACATTATTCAGCCACTGACAGAAACATTACATTAATTTAATTGTTTATTGTAGTAATTCAGCAAACATTCCAGAAAATGTTTGGCAGCGTTTTTTTTTTTTTTTTTTATTCTGAATGCCATTTCTGCATAAACATTGAAAAATCACTGCTCAATACCTAGTTTGGTACAAGTACGAAGTCCATAGGGTGCATGCAGTATTTTCGTTCAAGTAAACATTTAACAAAAAAAGGTGCAAACAGTGCTTCTGAGACATTTAGATGCTTAAGTAAGAAGTTGAAAATCTTCAAAAACATTCCCTATGTTTGTAATGTTCATATCTCTAACTCCTCTGCCTGCTAAAGCACTGACTTGTATCATTCTTATCACTGGATTGCAGTGAGAAGTTCCAAATCATGGTAAACCTTCATAATAAACTGTAAAATAGCAGACGTTAGGCTCAACATTCACAAGTATTGAAACCAAATACTTGGTGCAAGAGCCTTGTTTTCTCTTGCACGGAACTGTGAATGTCAAACACCATCATTGTTCCAACACTCAAAAAAACGTAAAAGTGAAACCAACGAAAATCACTGGAAATCAAAGCATAAGCCAGTTTCACTCACAAAGCATCTAAGTGTTAATCTAACTAAGCATAGTCACCGGACCTTTTTAAGTACAAGTCAGTCATGACAGGAATTTGAGCAAACTTTTTACAACTTTTATCATGTGTATAGATGAAGCAGTTGTGATATCTAATCTAGTGGTATGTATGACATATAGTGGCATCAAAAGAAACAATCCACTACCACAGTAATACTGACATCTAGTGGTAGATGTAACTCATAGCACTTTGCAGTAACCTATTTAAATCCAAATCAAGCAGTCACATGACATAAATTTGAACAAACTCAGTATAACTTTCATTATAACTTATCTGTCTATATTTACATACCTATATACATACACACATACACATATTTATGTATATATGTAGCCACATTCAATTACACTTCCAAAGCAAAAATTCAGCAGTGACTATACAATTGTTTTTGATGCCATACATTAATATAAAAAAATATATACTGTGGTATTCTAACTTTTGTGCTCGACATGAACCTAGTTCACCCAAGTCAAGTTTGCTGGAACAATACCTATAGTATCAAAACAACAAAGCCTAAGTATCTCTGTCTAAAGATATTACATAAGTTTCCCTCTTAAAAGCCGCTGCTCTGATAATGTCAGCAAAGCCGATATAGTGATGGTAGGTGTGATTTGGAAAGGGGAGGGTTTGTTAAATTGGACAGTCATGGATCCATGAACATCTGTAATTTTGTTGGGTACATAATCCAGTCCATCCATTGCAAACTGAATGAGAGAGACCAGAGCTGTAGTACTTGAGTACTGTTGTTACGGAATACCACAAAGAATGTTTGATCTAAGGAGGGAGCGTTTGCTGGAATGGACAAACATGGATTATTAAGATATATCACTATCATAAGTAGGTGTGTTTTGTTTCTTGTGTAATCCAGTTTGTCCACTTGAAATTGAAGGACAGACAGCTATACAACTTGGCACAGTGACAGAATACCACAGAGAATGGTGGCCCTGAAGGAAGACCTGGACCTTAAGATCACATCCAGCTTAGTGTTTTGTGAAAGCATACAGTGAAGTCCACGTAATTGTCATTCACTGATGTGTTCCTGAAAAGTGGTAAGGATGCAGCCATAAATCTGTTTGAATGATCTTAAGCTTTACCTGAAGTAATTGTATTACTAAAAACATAGCAGTAAGTAAAATTTGATAGTTACCTATACAGAGCCATTTCAGAGATTTTTTTTGGCCCAGTCTTTTGGAGGCAAATGAAACAAGGAGCTGGTCATCTTTCCTATTACCTTTGATTGTATCTAAATGGAATCTTAGTTGCTTGTGAACATCAAGGCAATGCAACAAATGTCACCTCTATTGAGACTGACAAAGAAGGGTGTATAGCTCTGAGACCCTCATTGATGATGATGATATTGCTACCAGAAACAAGGGTTTTCCAAGACACTCTGATGAGATATGCACTGGCCACCAGCTAGAAGGGAGAATGCATCAGTTTCTCTGAGATGAAGTTGAGATCCCATGGAGAAGCAGGGCATATATCTGGACTGGAGGATTCACAAGCAAGAAAGCATCCCTAAAAAAAAATTTTGCAAATTAAAACATTGCTGCAAATTTGAAAAGGCTGCAGAGTATAGTCTTTAGGTTGAGCATCTTGAGCCTTTGGCAGATGTTTGCCAACAAAAATGAAGATTAGTAGGGATGAGAGCTATGAAAGGATTTACTCCCTACTGAATAACCCTCAGAGAAAGAGAATGTAAGATAGTTTCCTTTGTGTATTATTCCAGCAGGCGGCTTTTGAGTTGCTATAAAAATTTGGACCACCCCAGAAAAGTAAGCAGGTTTCTGGGTATCAAGAGAACTGATTTTTGAGATGTGATCCATTTGGGAAGCTCCTTTATTATTCTGGTACATTCTGCATCCATGTGCTTAATTGTCTGACCCAAGTGTGTTCAGTATGATCAGTCATATCACACATTAGACAGTCTGAAAAAGTTACCTTACTGTGATTTCTGAAGGAAAGTGACCACAACAGACAATATTTCTGCACTCTCCATGACACACTGTTAATGCAGTGGATGGAGCAGAACATGTTTCTGAGTCCAGCATGGTGATATGCTGTCTTGCCTGTCTAAAGTACTGTATTTGTGTACAACTCAAAAATGTCTTTCACAAATGCTCCATATGTTTGGTCCTCCCTTTGTAGACCCCACATGAAAGATAAATAGCAGAAATGCAAACAGGAAGGCAGATTGTTTTAGCATTAACTCCTCCACTCTCTGAAGGATCTTTACTTGGATCCAAAAGAGTGCTCTGAACTTGTGGGTCAAAAAAGATCAGCAGGAAAATTTTGAGAAGCAATCGGATAGAAAATCCCATGGAAATGTATGGTTGCTGAATGAGTACCATCCTAGAGGCTGAGGTGGCTCATACAACCAATGATTCCTTAGCTCCTGAATGAACATTATCCCAGAGACTGAAGTGGTGTGCAAAACCAGAGATTCCCTAGCTCTCCATCAGGGTACCATATGCGTAAACCTTGAATTTGCTCAACTGACCCTCTTGGAGGCAGTCAGGGGTCTGATCCCATCTCCATCTGTGGGAGGCTGTCACCCAGGACAGATAGATAAGGATCAGAGGCTACAAGATTCTTTTCTTTTAATCCTCAAGGCCAGTTTCTATCAGCCGTCTTGATGCCCCACTCCCATCTGAAGGTGGCATTCAAAATCAAATTTGCAACCTTTTACAAAAAAGAACCATCCAGGAAGTCCCACCAGACCAGAACTTATCTGGAGTTTATTCATATTTGCTTTTTGTTGCAGGAAAAACAAAGGAGCTCAAACCCATTCTAGATTCAAATGGCCTAAATCAGTACATACCAGAAAACAAATTCCAGGTGATCACATGCAGTCAATCTGTGTGTTATCTGGACCTCCAGGTTATCTTTAACCTTAAGCTAGCAAGGGCATTTAAGACATTATTTTCCTTCTGGGTAGGATCAGTTCAGAGCCCACCTGTTTGGTTTAACAACAGCCCCAGGATGTTTACCAAATGCATGGTGGTTGTGGTTGCAGCTATTGTTAGTCTGGGCAGGATAGAGAGTTTCCATTTGGATGACTGGCTCCTAGCTTCCCCCACAAAAACATCACTGATTCAAGAATCAGACCACTTGCTGTTAACCGGTGTTGTTTTGCAGGATATTAGTGAATACTGCAAAGTCCTAGTTGAAAGTCTCTTAAGCTAGTTATCACCTGAACACAGTGACCTGCTTAGCCAGTATTCCCTAAGACAATTTCTTCCTTTTAGTCAGCTGTATGGACTCTAGTCTCTTCATTGGCATCAGTAATCTATCTTATGCCTCTGGATGTTGGAGCTGATAGCAACTTCTATACTTATAGGTTGGTACTAGGCTATAGGCCCTAGGGCCTGTACAAACCTAGCCATAACAATTCCCTGGCTATTTCTTCCCACAATATTTACTTCCCTGGACCCCTGTCAAGCAAGGCGACTGACGTGATCCCCGGGGTGAATTTCCTATCTCCCATCCAATCGTCAAGGTTCCTTTTGAAGAGGGCCAATGAGGCGCTCTGCTTGACATGTATGGGCAGTCTGTTCCGGAGTCTGGGGAGTCTCTGGGTCAGGAACCTATCCCTCCAGCATGTTTTGTTCATTTATGACAGTGTTTAGATCCGTGGAGCGTGTGGCTGTGAGGGATTGGGATTTCTTTAAGTGTAGCATGTCCAACAGCTCTGGGTTTGACATGGCCTTGTATGTTAAGCAGAGATCACCTCTGAGTAGACGATATGTGACAGAGTATAGCTGGAGTTTTTTTTTTTAGATGGTCAGCATAGGGCATCTGCTTTAGGCCTGTGATTCTTTTAGTGAGGTATTTCTGCGGCCTCTCCAGTTGTTGCAGATGTCTTGAGAGGTGCATGCATTGTATTCTATAATGGGTCTAATGAGGGATGAGTACAGTGGGACAAACCTCCTTTTTTCTGGATGAAAAGCCCTTAGTGATGAGGTGTGCCACATAGAAGGATTTCCTGACTATTGTGGCGATGTGGTTATCGAAGGTGAGACCACTGTCCACTTGTGTCCCTAAGTCTCTTATCACACTTTCGTGTTTAGTGTACTGCCACCTTTGTGGTAATTCACGGGTACATGTTTTTTCCCAAAGGGGATAACTATACATTTCTTGGCATTGAGCTTGAGCCCATGGCTCTGGCACCGAGCATCTGTTTCTGTAAGGCCCTTTTGTAGAATATCCACATCATTTGGAGATTCAATAATGGCTCACAGTTTGCAGTCATCTGCGAACTTTGTTAGCCAGAGTCCCTTAGTGTTGGCCCATACTTCAGAGAAGTAAATGCCAAACAAGAGTGGTCCCAGGACTGAACCCTGAGGTACTCCACTTGTTTGGAGCTGGATTTGGAGTCGGCTACTTTTACAGTGTGGGTTCTGTCAATAAGCCAGTTGGTAACCCATCGTGTGATGTAGGAATTTATCTATGATTCCAGAGTAGCGGGTGGTGTCGAAGACCTTGGCGAGGTCCAGATAGGCTGTGTGGACCACCTTACCCTCGTCCACAACTCTGGAGACTGATTTGAAGAAGTCAATCCGGTTCAGGAGACAAGATTGGCCCTTCACAATCCCAAACTGGGTGGGGTCCAGTGTTTGAAGGTTGCCAATGTCTTTGTTTATAAGTTCCATGATAATATGTAACATGGCCTTGCAGATCAGGCTGGTCAGACTGATGGGGTAGTAGTTCCCAGGATCCAAGGCGGATCCTCCCTTGTTGAGTGGGATAACTGCAGCTGTGTGCCACTCATTGGGCATGAAGCCTGAGGTGAGGCTATGATTAAACATGACTCTTAGGTGAGGTGCCAGTTTATTGTGAAGTTCATGTTCCAGTTCCATTTAGCAGTGGACATTGTAGAAGACACAGTGGTTTGGTTGCAGTCACCATAGTCTATGTCCTATCCTATTCATATCTCTAGCGTACTGTCCTATTGATTTATAAGTACAAAATCTCTCACTGGGCTGCCCCTTTATTCTTTCTTTTCCCATTGCCACAGATGTTTCTGTTGTGGGATGGAAGGACATTGTCAGATCAAGAGACTTCCTTGCACATTAGTGTTCTATCAATGAGAGCAATCCTCCTGTCATTGTAGGCGCTTCAGGACCTCCCTCCCTAGGAGCAGTTGTCATCCGGTCTGACATTATGGCACTGGTGTAGTACACAGATGGAAGAAACACATGGCTGTAGACTGCTCTTTTGAATGGGACAAACCAGTTGCACTGTTAGGGTTTTCAGCAGCAGATGTCTATTTATTTGGGGAATGAACAGTTTTGTGATGTGACATTTTAGTTACTAAATGCATTTCAAGGGAAAATGAACTTGAAAAATGTTTATGCATGAATTGAATATTTGTTTAATTATTCTGATTTTTTTTTCAAGAATAGACTGTCACAGTTTTGCACTTACCTTATGTCTAAAAAATATATTGTGGAAATGTGCTATCTGTTAAAAAAAAAAACATATGAAAGGGGATTATGGACTGCAGAGTGGAAAGTATGTGTTAAACTGAAAAATGTGTTTACTTCTATGCAGCATTTAATTTACCTTGTGTAGTGACTATTGCATGGGTAAGGGGGCATATTGAGTTACACTGGTCTGGACAGCCACGGTTATGTTGTTTTGCTGATATTGCTCTTTAGTTGGGGATTGACCTAGGTCAATGTGAAAGGGTGGGTCATGTTAAAAATTTGTAGTTTTAGTTTCTATTAATGTAACAGGAGTGGTCATTTGTAGCTTGTGACTTGCCTAATGCTAAGGTTAATACTGATAAATCTGTTGCTGCTTGCATAGAAGAGGAAAAGCAGGAGGATGGTGGGGGAGCTTCTGTTCAGCAAAGAAATGTTGACCATCAGAAGGAGGAGGTAAATATATCCCTTAATGGATGATTGTGAGAGTGCTATTGTTATTTTTGAACATGTTCCAGGAACTTCTATTTTGGAGAAACAGACTTAGTGAAAAGGTATGTGGAAAAGAGATAGTAGAAACTTGTAATGGAAGAAGGGTTAGAACATGGAAATATAAAAAGAGAGGTGATAAAAATACAAAAACAGAAAAAGATATTTTTCTGTTGTATCTTTAAATGTTAATAGTTTAATATGCAGTGTTAGGAGATGTGCAATTTTGCAAAGGTGCCAAACTGTGAAGACATTATTTGTCAGGTATCAAACTTCTCACTTTTTAGAAAAAGGCAACTTCCTGAGTTGCAATGGGGAAGACCTGTAGTGCGGTCTTTAGTGAACACAATGTTCTGGAATTGCAGTGTTATTGGGAGTAGTAATAGTAAGATATTGAATACTTTTAAAGTCTTTCCAGGTTGATTTTTGGTCCTTAATTTATTGATGAAGGGTAGTGCTGTAAGATTGATTTCCCTTTATGTAAGTACAAATTTAAAGGATAGAAGTGATGTGATTGCTGAATTGATATTTCTGTGGAAGCAGTAGTTATTAACTTTAATTGTAGTTTGAGGCATAGTAAGACAAAGACTGGGAAAGGTGCTCATAAAAGTGATAGGTAGAATTCGTTAAGGTAGCCTTTTGGAATTCAGAGACAGCCGTGCTCATGCACGAAGACATGCAGCACCACATATGGCTGTCTCTGCTGCCGTACTACTTGCTAATGAGGCAGTCTGGGGTGAGGCATAAGCTAATTAGCATGTGCTCTCTTCCCTGGAGCCGTCAGGAAGGCAGCTACACACAGAGCGATTGATTGCATAGATTAGCACAACTGCTATAATCACGTCATAGTAGTTAACACTGCAAAAAGGCCCTGTTTAGCCGTCAGGGATGATGTAAGTGCTGGGGAGTTTAGTGGTAAGATAGATGTAGATCAGGATGCAAGTAAAGTGTGATGTATCTGTAAGAAACATGTCAAGGCTGTATGTGCACGTATAAATTCCAGACACGTGCACTCCCTAGTGCCATTTTGTGAAAGCATGCATGATCACAATTGTTAGTATGTGTATAAGTTACTTAAGTTAGACTCAGTAAACTTCTGTAGTGATGTGTTTGTATAAAATAAAGCTGCTTGAACAGAACCCATGAAGACTCTTCTGTTGTGTCCAAAGTAGGAGAGTGACATGGTGTCAGAACCAGGATCGAAGAGAATAAGATCCAGAGCCATGAGGTGCAGAGACAACAGTGAAGGTAAAACTAAGAGAAACGAGCACAACAAGATTCAGAAAAGAATCAAAGGTAATGAGAAGTAGCAGGAACTGTGTATCTGATGAGAGACAAAAAGGGGCATTACAGGGACACAAACCGCATTACTGAGCAAGCGGAAGGCACGGAAAGTTTGTTGGCTAAAACAAATGTTTAAAATAAAGGTATTTGATGAAAAGGTTAACAGTAAAGCAAAACAAGCATATATAAAGTAAAATGAGTATGTTTAAAGCAACATTGGGCATGTTTACAGTAAAATGAGCACAAGAAAAGTATGTTCGGCATGAAAAGGGCTTAAACGAGCAAAACAAATATAATAAGGATAAAAAAGGGCACATTAAGCAAAAATAAAGCAAGGCGACTGCATGTGTTTTGACAAAGTGCTATGTTTTGGCATAGCTACGACTTCGTATTGTATCAAGGGCATAACTAAAGTCATTCAAAGTATCTCAAAGTGTGTAAAAGTGCTTACAGTGTGTGCTTATTACTGTGCAAGTATTTTAAAAAGTTTATTGTGTACAGAGTGTAACTATTTCATGAGATACAGTCAAAGTATAGCCATTTTGAAAGTTTCTTGTGCTGGGTGTGTCTGTTCGCAAATTGCTGCCATTACAGAGTGTTTCTTGCACTGTAAAGAGTTGCCTAGCAAGGTACCGCCTTTTTTGGGACATTTTGGTGTGCTGTGTGCAGTTATCCGCAAAGTACAACTTACTTTGAAATGTTATTTAGTTTTGGGCAAGAGAGTTCCATTTTATTTGCACTGTGCAGTTATTTGATACGTTTCTTACACTGATAAGAGGTGATTTATTGCAAAACGATATTACAAGAGTGTTACAGTGCCTGAGTGTTATTTCTCTCACATCGTAAAGTTGTTTGAGATGTTTCTTAAACTGATGATAAATGACTTTAGCAAAATGATGATAAACTTCCTCGGCGCAATGCTAAAGCCATTTATTTTGCAAAGTCCAATTATTGAAAGGTATTGCAAGTTTGTTCATTAAAATTATTTCAAAAAGTCCAAAAAGTAAATTCTGAAGCACAACAGCATTTGACAAAGTTACAAATACTGGCATAAGTTTCTGGCATATGTGCATGAGTGTATGTTTGTACTTATTTGCAAAACCCTTCATTGGTATGTGTTAATATGGCAGACAGATTTCAAAAGCCCCTACCACTTGTATTTGACCAGAATATTGTAGAGAACTGGACAATATTTGAGCAAAAGTACAATAGTTTTATACAAGCAGCTTATGCAGATAGAAATGCACACACAAGGGCATTCATTTTGCTAAACCCAGCTGGGTCAGAGGTCATAGAAAGAGAACACTCATTTGTGTATGCACCTGCAATATATGAAGGAGAAAGTGAAAGTCACCATATTGTTGTACAGGCTGAATCAAGAGAGACCCAGAGTGTTTGAAGCATAAGTTCAGAGAAATGTGTAACCCCCCCCCAGACAGATATTACATTAGAGAAGTATTTGTTTTACACGAAAGACCAGAAACCTGGGGAAACGTTTGCAGCTTATATAGCTGGCTTGTGTGTGGTATTAACAGTGCTGCGGTGAGAAAGATTTTACTTCATGACAGTGATTTAACATTGAGCAAAGCCATAGAGATGGTCAAATCCATGAGGTGACAGAAAAACGCAAGTATGCTTGCGAGTGACGAGAGCAAGATTTCAGTTAGCTCCAGAGCAAATGCAGATAGTATGCAACACATGGCAGACAAAAGTAGGCCCAAGCAAATGACAGCTACAAAGTTTCCAGGGAAGACGCGTAGCTTTCCAGCAATTTCTAAGAAAGGAGCTTGCTCCAGCTCAGTGCAGTACAAGTGGGAATCAGCAAACACAAGTCCAGCTTTATTGTTAACTGTCACAAATGTGGTGCAAATCATGAGCCCAAAAGAGAGAAGTGCTTAGCATTTGGTCAGCAATTTTACAAATGTAAAAAATGGAACCACTTCCGGAACTTGTAAATCAAGTAAGCCTCACACAGTTGTAAAGAAAGGTCACACAAGAAAGCAAGTTGATCAAGTAGAGCCTCAGCTTCTATGTAGATGGTGTATTGGTGCTTGATGGAAGAGTTGATGCATTGAATTTATTAACAGGAAGCAAAGTGTTTTGTACTGTCCGGATTAATGGAAAATCCACAGAGCTTACAGTAGACACTGTTTCAAAGTGTAATGTTATATCAACAGACACATTTGCTAAAGTGAGAACTAACAACTCTATGTAGCCAGTAGTGCGAGACTTGTTGCTTATGGAGGTGAAGAAATTCAAACCGAAGGTTCAGTGATGCTTTCATGTTATTTGGCCTAGAACTGTTACAACTTGTTATTTTATGTAGTCCGAAGACCAGTGCAATCTTTATTGGTTCTCAAAGATAGTTTAAGGATGAATCTGCTTTCTTTTGCTAAAGAAGTCCGTCATGTAAGTGCATTTCTGAGTTATAATTTTTCTGAAGCCATTTTCTCAGAGTATGCTGATTTTTTCAATGACAAGTTGGGCAAACTTCTAGTTGTATATTCCATGAAGTTAGACCCAGAGGTCACTCCTGTAGTCAGACCAGCAAAAAGAGTACTGATAGCTATGCAGGATAAAGTTAAGACTCAGTTGGATAAAAGGTGCAGCAAGATGTGATTTCTCCAGTCACAGAATCAACTGAATGGGTATCGTTCATGGTAGCAGCTCACAAAAAAAGCTCAGATGAAATCAGAATATGTATTGACCCACGAGATCTGAACAAAGCATTAACTCATTCCCTCCAGCACAGCTCTTTAGAGTTTGTACCTTTAACTCCCAGTGGGTGTGGCTTGGGCCTTTAAAAAATGAAGTTATCACCTTACAGTTCTAACAAATACTCCTTGACAAAGGTCAGATATCAATACAGTTTTGTTTGCCATCATGTATGCTTCAAGATAAAATATTCGGATACCTTGTATGTAGCATGGTTTTGGAATTATTAATGCTAGTATGAACAAGCAGTATTTGATGCCTAGAGGCGCAGTAGGAGGTAACCACAGAAACGCCTGGAGACGCACTCGGCTGTAATGAGAGACTATATCATCTAATGCACACATTTGAAGAGGTTGAAGCAGAAAATTGTCACCCCACCTACCTTAAGATACTATGATGTGAACAAACTAGTTACTGTTTCCTGTGATGCTTCAAAATTTGGTATTGGCGCAGTTATACTTCAAGAGGGCAGACCAGTAGCCTATGCATCTAGAACACTAACCCAAACTGAGATGCAGTATGCTCAGATTGAAAAGGAGCTTTTGGCAATAGTATTTGCATGATGTTCTTCATTCCACATTGCTGCAGTCCTAACCATTGGGGTAGTCCGCTGTCCAGTCGGCCCGAATACCAAAGTATATGGCTGACGTCGGTCAAGGCGCATTAGACTGACGTCAGGACGTCAGGGTACTAATGCGCATGACCGACGTCATATCCCCAGTCTTTTTTGCCGCATGGTCCGATGCAGAAGCAGTTTTGCGAGTGCAGGTTGGCGTTCTGAAATATTTCCGAAGTCGGAGTTTCAGACCGAATCAAAGTTGGCTAAGTACCCCGTTGGGGAACATTTTGGTTTTTTCTTGCCTCAGTATTTAACCGGATGTCAGAAAAAGTGAATAACTGTATTTCTTGTGGGAAACAGATACCTCATAGGGATTACCATACTTTGTGTATACCTTGTTTAGGGCCTGAGCACGACGTTGTTGGTTGCCGCTCTTGTGCTAGATTTAACAAACGCACTATTAAGAGGAGGTTAGACTGTGCCAGGTTAGTGTTTGGGAAGCGGTGTAATTACAAAATGCCGTCAGATGCTCCGACGCCCGCTTCGTCCAAAAGGCGCAAGGACAAAACAGCAAAGCCTAGGGTTGATGAACCGGCAGTCCCGGACATCGGTTCTTTAGAAGGCTCAGTGGAGCCAGAGGTTTTGCCAGGAGTTTCTTTGGAGTCTCAGGCAGAGACTTTACTGTTACAGGATGTGCCCTCTCAGGAGGTAGGCCAGGCTGAGGGGGCTTCTCAGGTAACTGTTCTTCCCTCTCTTCCCAAGGTAGTTAGAGCTTCTCCTACTGTTTCCAAAACTTCTTTGAGAGGTAGGCCAAGTTCAGCTTCAGTGGGGGCTTCTCCTAGCACTTCAGGTTCTGTGCCTAAGAAACATATGCTTAAAATGGCAGAAGATTTAATTACTATGATTAGAGGCTCTATGCCCCCTCCTGATAAGAGGCCTCGGGTGGAACCGGAGTTTGAGAGTTTTGAACGGTGTTCAGAGGCTTCTGAGTCTTCTGTGGAAGACTTGCAGGAGTATCCTCCTTATTCTGATTCTGATGTGGATGATTCCACTCCTACAGCTTCTCCTCCTGAGGATTTCTCATTTTCGGAGACTCTGCATTCCATGAGGGAGCACTTTAAATGGGAAGGCCAAGATTACTCTGATTCCAGGAAAAGGCTTAGGGAATTCTTTTTTTTACCCCAGCATAGGCCCTTAGCTATACCTCCCGTGTTGGATGTGGTGGGAGATGTTTTGCAGAGGCTTCCTGAACCCTGATTCTTTGCCTCCTGCCCCTGTTAAGCCTGATAGGTACTATAGGGTGCCTGAAGCTCATAAGTATCTGTTTAAGAGTCCTAGGGCAGACCCGGAAACTGTTTCTCAGGGGCCTAAGGGTGTTAAGGCCTCTGTTGTTAAAAATCCTGTTCCCACTGATAAAGAGGCAAGGGCTTTGGATAGGTGGGGTAAGAAAGTGTATACTTCTTCCACTTTAGCCATGAGAGCGTTGAATTGTCAGTTTCACATGCTAAAATATCAAAATTATCTCCTTTCACAATTGAAATCTAAGGTGGATGCTTTGGCGGAAGGTATAGAGTGTAAAGAGTTGCTGGATTTAGTTCATGTGTCTGAACAAGTGGGTAAGCATTCTTTGCAATGTGGTTTTGATGCTGTGCAGGCCTCCTCGAGGGTGGCTGCCACTAGTTCTGTTCTTCGCAGGCATGCCTGGTTGAGGGATCAGAATTTAGCAGAACATGTTAAGACTAGGATTTTGGATGCTCCTTTACAGTCTGATGTGTTATTTGGTTCGCCTGTGGAAGCAGTTTTAAAGAAAATGGAGGACAAAGCTAAGTCTATGCAAACTGTTAAAGATTTTTGCAGGTGCAGCCACCGGTTTAGTAGAAATTGGCCTACTAAGGGATGGACATATCCTGCTTATGATTCCCAGTCTAGGGGTAGGTCTAGACGTGGTAGGGGCAGAGCTCAAGGTTCTTTTAGGCCTAGAACAGGGGTTCACCTGCTCAGCCTTCTGGTGAGGGCAGGGTCAGTCCTTTCGTAAACAGACCCAATGACCTGCCTTTTCTGCTGCCAGTAGATTCTCGGCTGGCAGCTCCTTTGGGAGGAAGACTGTCTCTTTTCAAAGAAAATTGGGATTTAATCACTCAAGACAGATGGGTGTTGGATATCATTCACCACGGTTACAGGTTTTATTTCCATACATTGCCCCCTTTCAAAGGCATGCCAGACGTTCCCCCTCCACAAAGGAAAGAGGCTCACAAGCAAATTTCTTTGTTACTCCAAATAGGGGCTATCCAGCCAGTCCCTGTACCAGAAAGGGGCCTAGGATTTTATTCTCGCCTGTTCCTAGTTCCAAAGAAGGGGAACACGTGGAGACCAATTTTGGATTTATCTATCCTCAACACTTATCTGGACATTCCCAAGTTCAAGATGTTGACGTTACAACAGCTTTTACCTCTGCTGGGCAAAGATCATTGGATGGTAACTTTAGATCTCAAGGAAGCTTACCTTCATGTGCCTATAAGACTAAGTTGCAGGAAGTATCTGCGTTTTCGAGCTGGAAATTCTCATTATCAGTTCTCTGCATTGCCCTTTGGCTTATCTACTGCGCCCAGAGTATTCACAAAGGTTCTGGCTCCAGTGATAGCTTACTTCAGGCTGAAAGGAATTCAAATCTATCCTTACTTGGACGACTGCCTGATTCTGGCTCAAGAAAAGGAAGACCTTCTACAGCATCTGGAATATGTCATAGCAGGGCTAAGATGCCTAGGGTATTCTGTGAACGAAATAAAGTCCAGTCTAGTACCCTTTCAAGACATGTGCTTTCTGGGTGTGAGACTGAATACAGCAGCCCAGATGGCCTTTTTAACCCCGGACAAACAAAAGAATCTTTCCAGTTACTTCCATCAACTATCTCTTCAGTCCGGGCTGACTGCAAGGACAGTCCTTCAAGCCTTAGGGTTCATGGCATCTTGTATTCTGGTGCTTCCCAATGCCAAACTGCATATGAGGAAGCTGCAATGGTATCTCAAAAATGTGTGGACACAGCACTGCCAGGATTTGGACACTGTCATTCAAATAATACCTTGCATTCAAAAAGAATTTTTGTGGTGGGCTCAGGAATGTCACCTAAACAAGGGACTCTCTGTGACCCGACCAGAGGCGAGTCAGATTTTAACGACAGATGCCTCGGACATTGCTTGGGGAGCTCATCTAAATGGAAAGTGGATACAAGACAAGTGGCCTGCCAGACTACAGCATCTACATATCAATATGAAGGAGATGTTAGCAGTTCAGTTTGCATTAATGGCTTTCAAGGAGTTACTTCTTCCTGGGCAGGTGTTGATTCTAACAGACAACACAACTGTCATGTGGTACATCAACAAACAAGGGGGAACACATTCTTATCCTCTATGCAGGCAAGCAATGATTTTATGGGAGACTGCGCTCAGCTTGCAACTAACTCTTCAAGCAAGGTTTCTGCCGGAGCACAGAACTCCTTAGCAGATGTGTTAAGCAGGCAAATCATGGATCCCCACGAGTGGAAACTGGATCTTCATGTATTTCAGAAATTGACAGTGTCATGGGGAACTCCAGACATAGATCTGTTCGCTTCTCCACTAAACCACCAGCTGCCAAAGTTTTGCACAAAGGGGTTTCATCACACAGCTTGGAAAGTGGACGCTCTTTCTTTCAGTTGGAAAAATCTTCATGTGTATGCCTTTCCACCTCTCCCTCTTCTCCCAAAGGTGCTCCTAAAGATCAGACAAGACAAGCCAAGGATGATTTTAATAGCTCCAGATTGGCCTCGGCAACACTGGTACCCACTTCTAAGGAGTCTGGTAAGGAAGCCTCCATGGCCTTTACCTTTGATTCCACACCTGTTATCTCAGAGGGACGGTCACCTGCTCAATGTCAAGCTTCAATCTCTTCATCTAACAGCCTGGCATATTCTGTTTTGAAACACAGCAGGTCTCAACTTCCTCAACAAGTTTTAAACGTGATTATGGAAGCCAGAAGACCTAGTACAAGGAAAGTGTACGCAGAAAAATGGAAGAGATTTTTATTTTGGAGTGCAGCAAAGAATTTGGAGATTTCTGAGCCTAATTTGAGTGTGGCTCTTCAATATCTTACTGAGTTATTGGACAAAGGTTTGTCCTTCTCTTTCATTAAAATTCATGCTGCAGCAATTTCAGCTCACTATGATTGTGACCCACCATTGTTTTCACATCCTTTGTTCAAGCAGTTTCTTAGAGGGGCAAAGAATATAAGACCCCCACGTAGAGCTCCTACTCCTGCTTGGGATCTCAATTTTGTGTTGGAAAAACTTACTCTACAACCTTTTGAGCCTGCGGCTACTGCTGAGTTAAAATACTTGTCATGGAAGACTGCTTTTTGTTGGCCATTACTTCTGCAAGAAGGGTTTCTGAGTTGCAGGCCCTTATGGCAGTAGAGCCCTTTTGATTTTCCATAAGGATAGAGTATCATTACGTACTAATCCTTCCTTTATGCCTAAGGTGGTTTCTAGTGTGGCTTTAAACCAAACTATTCATTTGCCTACTTTCTATGCAGATCCCCAAAACAAGGGAGAAAAGATTTTGCACACTTTAGATGTACATAGGCAGTTACGTTATTATTTAAGCAGGACTAAGGATTTCAGGCAGTCTCAGCAGTTGTTTGTTTCTTTTGCCTTGACTTCTCAGGGCAAGCCTGTGTCTAAGCAAACTATTTCTAAGTGGATTGGGTTTTGCATTTCATTTTGTTATTCCCATCATGGCAAGGAGATTCCAGCTGGGATTAGGCCTCATTCCACAAGGGCTACTGCCACTTCAACAGCATTTCTCAGGGGTGGCAACTAAGGATATTTTGGAGGCAGCTACTTGGAGTTCAGTACATACTTTCTCTAAGCATTACCACCTTCCTCTCTACTCTAAATCTAGGGCTGGTTTTGCCACAGCTATTTTGCAAGGCATGTTGACAGCTCCTGCTTCCTTATGATTTGCCAGCCTCCCTTACCTCTGCTTTGGGATTCTACCCAATGGTTAGGACTGCAGCAATGTGGAATGAAGAACATAGTACAGTTTTGTACCTACCATAAATGTAGATGTTCGAGGATCCACATTGCTGCAGTCCAATTTACCCTCCCTCCTTCCCCTCTGTGTTTAGGGGTTGTGGTGTGGGTTAGGTTATATTCTTGTGCATTTGTATATATTGTATATATGTTTGGTGCAGGGTTTTTGTTGGTGTTTTGGTTTGGGCCTTGTCTTTTTAGGGCCTTCTGACATCTGGGGCAAGAAAAGACTGAGGATATGACGTCGGTCATGCGCATTAGTACCCTGACGTCCTGACGTCAGTCTAATGCGCCTTGACCGACGTCAGCCATATACTTTGGTATTCGGGCCGACTGGACAGCGGACTACCCCAATGGTTAGGACTGCAGCAATGTGGATCCTCGAACATCTACATTTATGGTAGGTACAAAACTGTACTTTCTAAGTTTCATGATTATATCTATGGTTGAGCTATTCAGATTAAAACTGACCACCAACTTCTAGTTAGTTTTCTGAAGAAGCCTATGCATTCCGCTCCAGCAAGATTACAATGAATGATGCTCAAATTGCAAAAGTACAATTTCGAAATGGTCTATACGAAAGGCAAATTGTTCTATCTGGCTGATGCCTTATCCAAATCGCCCAGAAATACAACAGAAAAGCACAGAGAATTTTGACTTTGATGTGATGTCAGTGCATAATTTGTCTATGACTAAACTTGATAAGTTGAGAGATCACATTCAGACTGATCCAATTTTACAGAAGCTCAATCACTACATTAATGTTGGATGGCCGTCGGAGCAATCTAGTGTATCACCTGAAGTGAAAACCTATTTTCCTTACAGAGATGAATTGTCCCTGGAACATGGCATTATTTTCAAATGTTCTAAAATTGTTGTTCCTACTTCTTTACAACAAGAATACATCCAGATTTTGCATTGTGCGCATCCAGATTCTGCATCCACTAAGAGAAGAGTGAGAGAATAAGTATTTTGGCCTTCATTACCAAAAGACATTGATATAAAGTACTTTCTTCTTGTTCAGTATGCAATACTACTAGATCGTATTTGCAAAGAGAACCACTTCAGCTAAGTCCACTTCCTGAACTACCTTGGTCTACAATTGCAGCGGATATCTTTGAGTGGAACAATCAACACTACTTGGTTTTGGTAGACTCTTATTTGAATTGCTTTGAGATTGATCTACTACCTAACCTAATATCCACTGCTGTTATTACTAAGTTAAAATGTCATTTCTCAGTTCATGGTAGTCCACACAAAGTACTTACTGACATTGTTACTCAATTTACTAGACAGTTGTTTCAGAAATTTGCAAATGAATGAGACTTTGTACATGTCACTAGTAGTCCTGAATATCCTCCTTTAAATGATTTAGCTGAACGTGCAGTACAGAGTGCAAAGCAGTTACTTGAAAGGTCACAGCTTGAAAATACCGATGTGCTCTTGAATTTGCTTAATCTCGGAAACATACCCTGTGACAATATTCTTGGCTCACCTGCTCAAAATCTACTTTCCAGACAAACTAGAACTATGCTACCCATTACATCCAGTTTATTGAACCCCAAACCTAAGAACAATAAAACTATCAAGGGTCAATTGGTTAAGAAGTGTAATATCCAGAAATCTAGTTACGACAGATCGAGCAGATTACTTCATCCATTGAGGGAAGGAGAGATGATACAAATCCAGACAGTGAAAGGTTTTGATCAAATTGGACAGATTACAGGCATCTGTGCCGAGTGAAGATCTTACCTGGTAGAGGCCGAGGGTGTGGAATATAGGAGATACTGCAGATGTCTTCTTCCTGTACCAGAATCATCATCGCCATCACAACATTGCTTCTGTGATGCAGATTTCAAATCTAGGAGTGAATCAGACACTGTTTCCATACCAGAATGTGTTCAAAATTCTGATTCCATTCCAGAAAATGTTCCAGACATTCCACAGGTTAAACATTTTGTGGAGACAGTTCCAATTGTTAAATTGAATTCCCAGTATTATGTCACACGATATGGAAGAGTATCAAAGCCAAGTGTGAAATACGCAGCAACACGGACATGATTTTATATATACATGTGTTTAGTATTGTGTAATGCATGACAAAGACTTACCCGTGATTTCGGCATGCTAAATAGACTCATAGCATTGTATGATCTATTTTAAGAAGCATGTCAAGGCTGTACGTGTACATATAAATTCCAGACATGTGCACTCCCTAATGCCAATTTGTAAGAGCAGCCAGAGTGAGAGCATGCATGATCACAGTTGTTAGTTTGTATACAAGTTACTTAAGTTAGAGTCAGCAAACTTCTATAGTGATGTGTTTGTATAAGATAAAGCTGCTTGAACAGAACCACAAAGGCTCTTCTATTGTATCCAAATTAGGAGAGCGCCAATAGGGTTGGGAAGTGTTAAGAGTTTAGTTATGCAAGGGGCTGCACAGGAGTGGTTGTCTCTCAGTCTGCCTGGGAGATGGTTTAAAGGGGGTAGTAAGGTGTGTGTGTGTGTGTGTCATACCCCCATACACCCCTACACTAATAAGTGCAGTCTACAGCATTGGGTGGTGAGACCACTAGCCACAAGGATAACTGTAATACAAGAATGGAGGAACACTAGCCACAAGGGCAAACACTACTGGGATGGGGCAATCACTAGCCACCAGATGTAACATGAAAATTCATGTGCTGTTAACGGCACTTAAACAGTACAAGGATTGGAGGGGACACTAGACACCAGAGATACTCAGTATGGCATGCAGTAAAGGCACATACTTTAACAGCAGGTGAGTGGAACCAGTAGACACCAAGGAAAATTAACATGCCTTGGAAGGAATGTAAGCAGACCTCAAACCCTGTACCCGCTCACAAACAATGTAATCCTCTGAGCCTCTACTGGACACCAAGAATTTAGGTTGAAAAACGTATATCATTAAATAAAAAAAACTATATGTAAATAAAAAGAGAAAAGGGATTCAAGCCGTTCACCCCTGTGAAACCCTTGCATTAGCCTTTTGCACTAACTGAGACTAGTAAGTACTTTCTCGCTATATGTGAGAGATCTCTGGCTGCAATGACTGAAACAGGTTGTGACTTACAAGGGTGAAGGCTGAGAAACCTATCGCTTTTCATAAGCAGCTTGTGCCCTACTGTGCGTTTACTGAAGGTTAGGAAGTTGATCTTGATTGCCTAGCATTACAGACCGACTGTCATCCTCCTTGAAGTGTGGGCAAGGGAAGAGGAGATGTGGTAGATGCCTTCCTGGAGTCAGTTCCAGGTGAGAGGTAAGGGGCTTGTAGTGTGTGTGCATGTATGTGTGTGTGTTTTACTGTGAGCGTGTATGTACGTGAGTGATGGGGAGTGCCACTGTTTCCGCAATGTGGATGCCAACACAGTTACCAAGCACAGGAAGTTCTGATCTGCACTTTATAGTACATGATTCATAGACATGCAAATTAGCCCTTGATGAGTTCTTTCTTCATTGTGGCGAATTTGTCTCTGAATTGCAAAATACTGCATTGTAGGAGCAAGATCTTTTAAGAGTGAGCCATGCAGCTCACTCTGGGACTGTTAGTGAATCCCTGGTTAATCTAAGCTTCTCATTTAAGTATGAATAGTCAAAGGGGACTGTACATATAAAAGTGCATCTCGAAACAGAGGTAGAGTATATTTTTGTTATGGGTTTATGAGTGATAAGGAGCAGAAGTACTGAGGAAGGGTTGTTTGATTGTATAGCTATTTGAGGAATATTTGGTACTGAAGATAATATTTTGGAAGAAAAATGCAGAAAAGATTAACGGGAGTGTGAGAAGTCCTTGTACAAAAATGTAGAGAACTTTTATTTACATGTCATAACAATATACAGCATTTTTATTCAGATTGGTCATATTAGTGATTTGATATAAGCAGAAATATGCTAAGGTTTATATGTAAGTGGAATCTATATGTTATTTGAGTAGATGGGAGGTGTATGAGAATATTAATAAGCAGTATGATAGTTTATATACCATTGATAGAGGTCAGCTTCACAGTGTTAAGAAAATATCATTTGACTTAAAGTTTTCAGGTTTAATTAATTAGAAATGTCTTGCTGGGAAAGTAAAGAAGGAAGTGATGGTGGTTCTTGGACAAATAGGTTCATGGGTTCATAGTTGTATGCTAGGCTAATGGCTACTAGGACCTTTATAAGCCTGGCCATGCAATGCAATCCAACCTAGTTGTGTCCCTTTATTACAAGGGCTTATGTGTGGGAGGTATGTTAGTTTGGGCCTTACTGTCTATCTCTGTCTATCAGAGGCATGGGGACCAGACTCTGGGTGAATTTCCAATTTCATATCCATTTGTCAAGGTTTTGCTTAAGTAGGATTAGGGATGGACTCTGCTTCACATAGATGGAGAGCCTGTTCCAGGGCATGGGGATCCTCTGAGACACAGATCTGTGTCGCCAACATGTCTTATTTATGTCACAAGCAAAATTGTAAATCCTTGGATCTAGTGGTTCTGATGCTGTTTATTTTGCAGATGTGCAAAAGGTCCGTCAGAGCTGGATCCTAGGGTGCCTTGTATGGCAGGCATAGATTGCCTGTCTGACTTGTAGGAGTCGGGGATTTAAGACTATCCATGTAGGACAATGTGTTTATACCCTGGATTCTTCTGGTAAGGAATTTTTTGAGCGTTTCAACTGTTGCATATGTCTGGTCAGGTACCTGCTGAAGGGAACATTCTACTCAGTGATGGGTATGATATGGGCTGAATAAAAGTGACACCATGACTTCCTTGTACCTGGATCCCATGCCATTACTACATTGGCCACATTTTGGTCAAAGGCCAGATTACTGTCTATTTATGTTCCCAGGTCACTGACTACCAGTTCAACTCTTAGGGGGGTGTCTTATCAATTGAGTAATTAGCCTGGGTGGCAGTTTTCCCAAAAGGCACTATAATGCATTTCTTGGCAGTGAGTTTTACTCTCTGACTTTGGCAGCAATCATTGTCTGTAGTAGACCCACTTGTAAGATGTTTGTATCATGGGGAGGAATCGATGATAGCTTCCAATTTGCACTTGTAGTCATCTGTGAACTTGGTTACCGTAAAAGATTTATAGATGTGAGAATATGATTTGCAAATTAAGGCAAGTCTGAAGATTTAGCATTCAGTTCATAGATTCATGAGGGTGGTGATGACTTGTTTACAGAAGCTGTATGAGACATATAAATGTATCTTGTGATCTAAACTAGCAGGTTATAATTATTTTGTATGAAACTTAAAAGTTAAAACAACCTATTTTACTGGAAGAATTGAACTGTGTAATTTTGGAAGGCAGTTCACTTGCATGTCCTGGGGTGGATGATACTGGTCATAGTTTTTGTAAAATTGTGTCTGAAGAAAAGGTTGTGGCTGCTGGAAATGCTTAACAATTGGTTTAATTTAGGAATTCAAAGTTCAGAGATTTGTATGGGAGTGCCAAAGTGGATTTAGAAAACAAAATGATTCATAGATTTAGAGATTGTTACTAGGCTAACAACCCAGGGAGCCTTTCTAAGCCTAACCAAGTTTAGCCAAATGAACAGTGACATCTGTATTCAAATAGGATATTGAGGGCCAGGCATTTATAAGCTACTTGTGTCCATAAGGGACATGGGTGCCAGGCCTGGTGTAAATTTCATATTCCTCATCCACTAGTCTAGTTTATGATTAAATTGGGTAATAGATGAACTCAACTTTACATGTGTGGGAATCCTGTTCTGTAAGAGGGACAATTTCTGGGACACACATCTGTCACTCCAGCATGTTCTAAGTCCAGATAAAGTTCAGGTCCTTAGACCTTGTATTTGTGGCACTGTTTGATTTACAAAGATGCAGGAGTTTCATAAGTATGGGGTTTGCGGATGCCTTGTAAGCTAGGGATAGATCACCCCTTAGCGATCTATAGGAGACTGAGTGGAGAGAAAGGGCTTTAAGGCAGTCTGCTTAAGGCAAGTTTGTTACACTTTGTATCCTTTTTGTAAGGAACCTCTGAGGTCACTGTAGTTGCTGCATATGCCTGGTCAGGTACATACAGAAGGGAGCATTGTACTCTGGTCTGATAAGGGTAGATTACAGTGGGATAAAGACCTCTTTGGACATAGTTGCCATACCGTTACTTATAAGTTGCACAATGAAAAAGGATTTCATCACCACTGTGGCGACATGGTGGTGGAAGGCAAGGCTACTGTGTATGTGCATAACTCAGATCCTTAACCACTGGGGTGACTCTTATGGGTGTATTCTCAACATGGTAATTAGCCTGGATGGGTTACTTCCCAAAGGTTACAATTATGCGTTTCTTAGCATTGAGTTTAAGACCATGACTTTGGCACCATTTGTTAGTCAGAGATAGGTCTTTTTGAAGAATGCTAGTGTCTACAGGGGAGTCGATGATAACCCCCAACACGCAATGATCTGCAAAATTAAGTCAGCCAAAAACCTTCAGAGTTTGCTTCCACTTCAGAGAAATAGATGACAAAAAGGAATAGGCCCACTACCAAGGCCTAGGGTCCACTAGTGACTGGCCTCTTCATAGATGTGGCCACACCTGTTTTGACCTCCTGGGTCCTATCATTGAGTCAGTTGGCTATCCAGTAGGTGATAAAAGGGTTTTTACCTAATTTAGAGAGCTAGTCTGTAATGCCTGAGTAAGGTGTTGTATCAGAAGCCTTGGGTAGATTGAAGTAAGCTGTGTGCATAGTCTTGCCCTCATCCATTACTATGGTAACCCTCTCAAAGAAGTCCACCAGATTTAATAGGTAAGACCTTCCTTTAACGAGGCAGAACTGTTACAGGTCCAGCATGTGCAGGTTATTTGTGTACTTGTTTATCATGTCCATGATTATTCTTTCCCTGGCCTTACATATCAGGCTGGTCAGACTTGTGGGCATTTAGTTATCAGGATCGATGGTTGGACCTCCTCTGTGCAGGAAAATGACTGAAGCACAAACATGACTGTAGGCTCCAGTTGAAAAGTTATTCATTTGGACCAGAAAAAGTCATGTTTTGTACTATTTAGTAAGCATCCTGGGATGTTATCAAGGCTTATCAATGCAGTATCTTTGGCCTTGGAAAGTATTTTGAAGACCTGATCCCTAGTAATGATTGGGGAGATTGTGTTGTGGTATTCCTGTAGACTGTCAGGTGGGGGAGTTGGGGGGAGAAATTTGAGCTGAACCTGTCAGCCAAAAGGTTGGCAATGGCCTCCGGTTTAGTGTGGTGATGTCATTTACAATAAGTTCTGCACATTGTTGTGCATTTCCTTTGAGGTTATGGACAGAACTGTAGAAAGCCTTGTGGTTGTCCTTTGCCCGAGAAGCTATTTTTTCCACTTCAAATTTAGCTTTTACGGTATTAATTAATCCTCTTAACTGCTTGCTTAGATTGGTTAGGGTTTTTTAGTGTGCTGGGCTTTGTTCCTTCTATACTTGGCAAAGATTTTTGTTTTCTTTTGTTATATAACTGATTGATATTGTGATTCCACCAGGGTGGGTGGCTTTGAGTCTGTCTTAGTCTTAATACGATTAGGCACAACTTCCCTATGCAGCTATTAATATGGCTGTATAGGGATTTTGTGAATAACTCTGTATATGCTATAGTGTTTACTGGATTTTGGGGTGCTTGGAATATAGCCAAGGTGTCTCTTAGTAGAGAGAGGTTAGCTTTGGAATAGTTCCTAAAGGTTTTTATTTCAAGCAGTACTGTCTTAAGGTCAAATCTGACAAGCGAGAGCATTAGATTGGGTGAGGACAACACTCAACCATGTTTGTGAATACAAAGTCAAGGATATTTGTACCCCTGGTAGGAGAATGGACCTACTGTTCCAGGATGTTGGTATTAACGAAGTTTAGGAATTGCTGGGCTTATGTATTAGTAGTAGTGTAGGATTCCTAATCTATAGAGTGGTAGTTGAGATCCCCCATGAAGATCATATTGAGTTGAACAGTGAGTGACTCTAGTACATTGAGATAGGTAGTGTAGATTTCCTGGGATATGGAGGGAGACCTGTTTGTTGCAAGAACGTAGTACGAGACCCTGTTTATGGTGAGTGTGATGGCCGTGCACTGGCCCAGTAATCAAGAAGCCTCAATCCTCCCCACTAAGACCAGTGAGAGTCGTCCACATTGGGAGGATAACAATTACACACATGGTAAAGTACAGCTTCCCTTAAGAGCACACAGAGATCACAGTCAGTCTGGAGCTGGTTTCTCCCTTTCTCTGCTGATCCCCAATAAGACTCCCCACTGGCATAGGTATAGAGTTCAGATCTCAGCCTAGTGGTCAAGCCAAAACCTCCAGCACCCTTAGTGATCAGTAACAAAAACGGACTTCATTCAAACAAATCTTCAGTCTTTATTACACCAAAAATCCACCAGATTGAGCGCTTTCATCTGCCCTAAGCAGATTTCATCAGAATACTTAATAATCAGTGCCACACATTTTTATACCATTCTTAAATTACATAATTGGTCAATAAAAATTAATTAAATCAATTTTTCAATAAACCGTGAATAAAATATAACAATTAGTTTCAATGACTTGCCTAAGACATTTTTAACCCTTTTATACATTACTATGCCTCTTTCAAAGGTTTGTATTAAAGTGCTGCTGTGCATGTTAATGAATAAATATTTTAAATAAAATAGCTAGTTTGAAACAATTATGTACCCTATGCAATGTATTTTTAATTAAAATGAACATAACCTTGGTCAATTGTCAATTAAGATAGTCAACCCCAAAAATGTTCCTTGTTTTCTAACCATGTTTATGTTTTAAATAACTGTGCTCCTATTAATTTATGTTTAAAGTTACTAGTGAATGAATACCTAAATATTTGTTTATTTAAGTATTTAAATCTATGAGGGTTTGAGAAATTTAAAAAAATGAATTAACAATTCATCTCCAAAGAAAATAAAATAAAATGAATATATAATAAGTATATAATCAAAAAACACAATACATGTATATTTTTATTTTTAAACATAAAACCTGATACATAGTTGTGTTAATAATGATGAATGATAATAATGAATAATATAAATTATATATTTGTACTTATATCCAAACCTAAATCTTTAAAAATGTCCTAAAATAGTTGTTATGTTTTCAAATTCATGTTAAAATTCATATAAAATACAATAAATATATTTTGTGTTGTTTTTGTAAAAGTGGAACAAATATTTGTATATTCAATTATACTATAAATACAAATTTATTAATCTTATAACTAATGTTGACTGAACCAAGGAAAAGGTAAAAAATATATAAAAAAAAAATAAAAAAGAGAAATAAATAAAAAAAGAAATAAATAAAAAAGAGAGAGAGAGGAGAGGAAAATTTTCTATATATATATGTTCCTAAGTACTGTGTTTACAGAAAATAAATTTTAAACTTTTTAAACTGTGGCAGCTTTGTCTACCAGTATAGCCTTGATGTTGATGTATTCGTTGAGACCTGGCCTGTAATTCGATTTCAGTCTCAACTGCCATTTAATCTCTTTCACTAGTAAATGGTTTTTCAAATCACCTCCCCTAGTGTCCATCTTGATTGACTCTAAAATGGCAAATTTAAAATCAGTAAAGCCCACACATTCTACAGAGTGTTTGTAAAGGGCACTAGTCTCCTTTTTTACCTTAATGTCATTAATATGCTCATATACTCTCTCTTTAAGTGCCCTCTCTGTTTTGCCTACATAAAAGGCTGTACATGTGGCACAAGTGGCTAAATAAACTAACATTTTAGTGTAACAGTTACCCTTGCAAAAGGATACCTTACTGTTGAGACCATTACTAAGTGTTGTGCCCTCAGCCTCGTTAATGTGTCTACATTGTCGACAACTGCCACACCTAGTTGTACCTTTCCTTACTTTTTTGTCAAAATTACTTTTTCCTCTCTCAAATAACCTCTTGAAATTCATACCAGTCTTGTAGGTCAATAGGGTTTATTCCCCACCATGTCATAAATTTCTTTATTGGTCTTTAAAATAGACCAATTTTCCTCCAAAATTCTAGTGAAGTGGTCTGAAAATTCATTGTATTCCATAATACATGCTTTGGAAAAATTCTTCATGTTGGTACCTGAATGTTCCTTGTAAATAAACTTTTGACCTAACAGTGGTTTGTATTTCAAACCCCATCCTAGGTAAACCTCTTCCAAGGTTTCACCAATTAGTTCAATGGGATAGCCTCTCTCCAAAAATGCTTCCATCAAAAATCTAAACTCAGTTAATAAATCCTCCCTTTCAGAGGTCATTCTTGCAACCCTTACAGCCTGTCCTTTAATGACACTTCTCTTTTGGTGAAAGGGGTGTTGGCTGTTGTAATGAAGGTAAGAATTACACCAGGTTTCTTTACGAAAAACATTAGATTTAAAACCTTTTCCTTTTTTACTTAACTTTATATCTAAATAACTGATACTCTGATTCTGGACTTCATGGGTAAATGACAAAAAATTCGTAGTTCCATTTATGTATTTAATAAATTCTTCCAATTTATTTTCATGACAATCCTCCCAAATGAGGAAGATGTCATCCAAGAACCTGAGGTATACCTTGATATTTTTCATAAATGTACTTGGAAAAATATATTCCTCCTCCCATCCAAGGAGAACCAAATTTGCATATATGGGGGCACAAGCTGCCCCCATGGCTACTCCTATGGTTTGCCTATAATATTTTCCCAAAAAGGTTATAAAATTATTGTCCAATACCGTTTCTGTCATTTCCAATAACAATAATTTTTCATCTGTTGTAGCCTTTAAATATTTGTAGACCATTTTTTCAAAAAATTCAAATCCTTCTAATCTAGGAATACTGGTAAAAAGGTCCTTGACATCAACAGTAACTAATTTGCATGTCTCAGACCATATTCCCTCTTTAATTTTACCCAAGAAGTCCCATGAATCTTGTACTAAGTGTTCCTGTTCTTTTACTACATTTTTTAACATTTGATCAATAAAGACAGCCAATGGATGCGTTTTAGAACCTTTGGCTGAGACAATGGGACGGAAGGGGGGTTTTTGTATATTTTTGTGTATTTTAGGAATTCCAAAGAATTGGGATATGCGTGGATATTTTTGTTTTAAAAAATTGTATGTCCCATTCTCTATCCTGTTCTCTATGAGGTATTCTTCCAATAATGAATCTATCTTCCTGTAGGCCATTTGGATCTCGTTAAATGAACTCGTTTTATAAGTTTAAGAAGTAGTGGAAAATCACGCCTCCAGTTTTAAAGACATTCTTGAAAAAGCTTATGTTTTTGATAAAACTATGAGCCTGGAACGTGATACACCACAATTTACCAAAGGAAATGTTTCTAAAAGAAAAGAAGAAACATTACAGGACAAGATATTTGGCTTAGAAAAAATGTTATACAAATACAAATGTGTTGAGATTGACAATAATTATTTACACCAATGTTTGATTAAAAAAGTAGTCCCTCAGGGACTAAGATTTTACAAGTACCCTTTTGGCATTCATTATACCGAAAATGTATTGTCAGAATTTTATTCTTTTTTTGATGATTGTGGTTTTGCTTTAATAACAAAACTTATAAAACACAATGAAGTGCAACTGAAGAAAATGTTAAATGATGTTAACTGTGCTCAAACTGAAATTGTGGATGACTTAGCTTTTGAACAATATGAGGGTTTATATTTTAGAATTTTGAAAAGAATAGAAAATAAAGTGGAAAAAGTATATCATAGGAAACAGGGTAAACTATTTAGAGATATTGAGCAGTATAAAAAAGGTAAAAGTTATCCACCCCCTTTTCAGAAAGTTTGGAAAAACAATGACAACCAAGGAAAAAGGAAAGATAGGAACATTTCAAATGTTAATGATGGCTGGGGAAATATGAGGGGTGAAATGCATGAAGGTTATGAAAAAGGAAGATATGTTAATAGGAGAAATGGTCCTTTAGATGAGTTAGATTCATTTCCTGAAACCACAGAAGTTTTTTTAGGACCACGGAGATCAGAAAGGATAGCAAGCAAACAGTGGAACCCATCGGACCCAGGTCCACAAGATCAAATGGGTGGAAGCAATTTTGCATGGAAAAGGATGGGAAGGAGAGGGAGATAGACATTATTAGACAGGAGAACAATGGAATTACCTTCCAGTATAAAGGATATAAGATACATAATTACGTGAACCTGAAACTGGAAAAAGAGCATTTTGAACTGTTCTCAAGGGGATTTAAGTTTGTTAGGTCAACGCCTGGAGATTTAGCAAACATTTTGACAGAATTAAAAATTTACCTGAGGAAGTTGAACTTAGGTTTAATCAATAAGCAGGGAGAACTATTTAAAAGCAACAGCATTAATACACAGGTTAGTCCCTCCAAGGGTAATACAGTCAACACTTCTCAAGGTTTAAAAAGAAGTAGTACTTTTAACCCGCCATTGCATCCTGTCATTCATATGTTTGAGAATATAGTAACCAATGAGGTTTATGAAACATATAGTCAAACCCGGAAAAGGTCTACAAACAATAATTTGAAACAAATTGAAAATCAACTTCTTAATTCCCTAAGGGAAAATGTAGATTTGAGGTTCATGCAACCTGACAAGGGAGGGGTGTGGTCATTTTTGAACAAAAAGCATACGATGAGGTTTTATTAAGTATGTTGAATGCTGGTGAAACTTATAAAACGAGTTCATTTAACGAGATCCAAATGGCCTACAGGAAGATAGATTCATTATTGGAAGAATACCTCATAGAGAACAGGATAGAGAATGGGACATACAATTTTTTAAAACAAAAATATCCACGCATATCCCAATTCTTTGGAATTCCTAAAATACACAAAAATATACAAAAACCCCCCTTCCGTCCCATTGTCTCGGCCAAAGGTTCTAAAACGCATCCATTGGCTGTCTTTATTGATCAAATGTTAAAAAATGTAGTAAAAGAACAGGAACACTTAGTACAAGATTCATGGGACTTCTTGGGTAAAATTAAAGAGGGAATATGGTCTGAGACATGCAAATTAGTTACTGTTGATGTCAAGGACCTTTTTACCAGTATTCCTAGATTAGAAGGATTTGAATTTTTTGAAAAAATGGTCTACAAATATTTAAAGGCTACAACAGATGAAAAATTATTGTTATTGGAAATGACAGAAACGGTATTGGACAATAATTTTATAACCTTTTTGGGAAAATATTATAGGCAAACCATAGGAGTAGCCATGGGGGCAGCTTGTGCCCCCATATATGCAAATTTGGTTCTCCTTGGATGGGAGGAGGAATATATTTTTCCAAGTACATTTATGAAAAATATCAAGGTATACCTCAGGTTCTTGGATGACATCTTCCTCATTTGGGAGGATTGTCATGAAAATAAATTGGAAGAATTTATTAAATACATAAATGGAACTACGAATTTTTTGTCATTTACCCATGAAGTCCAGAATCAGAGTATCAGTTATTTAGATATAAAGTTAAGTAAAAAAGGAAAAGGTTTTAAATCTAATGTTTTTCGTAAAGAAACCTGGTGTAATTCTTACCTTCATTACAACAGCCAACACCCCTTTCACCAAAAGAGAAGTGTCATTAAAGGACAGGCTGTAAGGGTTGCAAGAATGACCTCTGAAAGGGAGGATTTATTAACTGAGTTTAGATTTTTGATGGAAGCATTTTTGGAGAGAGGCTATCCCATTGAACTAATTGGTGAAACCTTGGAAGAGGTTTACCTAGGATGGGGTTTGAAATACAAACCACTGTTAGGTCAAAAGTTTATTTACAAGGAACATTCAGGTACCAACATGAAGAATTTTTCCAAAGCATATATTATGGAATACAATGAATTTTCAGACCACTTCACTAGAATTTTGGAGGAAAATTGGTCTATTTTAAAGACCAATAAAGAAATTTATGACATGGTGGGGAATAAACCCCTATTGACCTACAAGACTGGTATGAATTTCAAGAGGTTATTTGAGAGAGGAAAAAGTAATTTTGACAAAAAAGTAAGGAAAGGTACAACTAGGTGTGGCAGTTGTCGACAATGTAGACACATTAACGAGGCTGAGGGCACAACACTTAGTAATGGTCTCAACAGTAAGGTATCCTTTTGCAAGGGTAACTGTTACACTAAAATGTTAGTTTATTTAGCCACTTGCGCCACATGTACAGCCTTTTATGTAGGCAAAACAGAGAGGGCACTTAAAGAGAGAGTATATGAGCATGTTAATGACATTAAGGTAAAAAAGGAGACTAGTGCCCTTTACAAACACTCTGTAGAATGTGTGGGCTTTACTGATTTTAAATTTGCCATTTTAGAGTCAATCAAGATGGACACTAGGGGAGGTGATTTGAAAAACCATTTACTAGTGAAAGAGATTAAATGGCAGTTGAGACTGAAATCGAATTACAGGCCAGGTCTCAACGAATACATCAACATCAAGGCTATACTGGTAGACAAAGCTGCCACAGTTTAAAAAGTTTAAAATTTATTTTCTGTAAACACAGTACTTAGGAACATATATATATATAGAAAATTTTCCTCTCCTCTCTCTCTCTTTTTTATTTATTTCTTTTTTTATTTATTTCTCTTTTTTATTTTATTTTTTTTTTATATTTTTTACCTTTTCCTTGGTTCAGTCAACATTAGTTATAAGATTAATAAATTTGTATTTATAGTATAATTGAATATACAAATATTTGTTCCACTTTTACAAAAACAACACAAAATATATTTATTGTATTTTATATGAATTTTAACATGAATTTGAAAACATAACAACTATTTTAGGACATTTTTAAAGATTTAGGTTTGGATATAAGTACAAATATATAATTTATATTATTCATTATTATCATTCATCATTATTAACACAACTATGTATCAGGTTTTATGTTTAAAAATAAAAATATACATGTATTGTGTTTTTTGATTATATACTTATTATATATTCATTTTATTTTCTTTTCTTTGGAGATGAATTGTTAATTCATTTTTTTAAATTTCTCAAACCCTCATAGATTTAAATACTTAAATAAACAAATATTTAGGTATTCATTCACTAGTAACTTTAAACATAAATTAATAGGAGCACAGTTATTTAAAACATAAACATGGTTAGAAAACAAGGAACATTTTTGGGGTTGACTATCTTAATTGACAATTGACCAAGGTTATGTTCATTTTAATTAAAATACATTGCATAGGGTACATAATTGTTTCAAACTAGCTATTTTATTTAAAATATTTATTCATTAACATGCACAGCAGCACTTTAATACAAACCTTTGAAAGAGGCATAGTAATGTATAAAAGGGTTAAAAATGTCTTAGGCAAGTCATTGAAACTAATTGTTATATTTTATTCACGGTTTATTGAAAAATTGATTTAATTAATTTTTATTGACCAATTATGTAATTTAAGAATGGTATAAAAATGTGTGGCACTGATTATTAAGTACTCTGATGAAATCTGCTTAGGGCAGATGAAAGCGCTCAATCTGGTGGATTTTTGGTGTAATAAAGACTGAAGATTTGTTTGAACGAAGTCCGTTTTTGTTACTTGTCGTGGTTTTGAGTTTCTATACCCTTAGTGATCAACCAGTGCTTCATGTCCCTGTCCAAGTAGCTGACACACACACACACACACACACACACACACACACTTTGAGATATGATTTATATACAAACACACAGACACTAATGGGGAAGGCTGGCAAAGGTTCTCCGGCTATGCCCCCTTTAGGCCAGACTATAAAACACAAAACAATACTTATTATTTCAACACAATGGCATTACAGAGTTCAGAAATCACAGGAAATACTTTAAAACAATATTGTAGGATAGTCTGACATATAGAAAACAGCTAGACTAATCAGGCTATATTCCTATGTATCTCTAAGATAAATCACTGATGTTCTTCGTGTTTCACTGTTGCAGTCATCACATTTGGGTCATCTGCTTGCAGTAGCCCTCATTTGGCTTAATTATCAAAGTCTTGGGTCCTGCGTCGGTTGCTGTCTCATCTTCTGTGACGTCAGGTAGTCAGGGGTATAAAACATGCAGTCAGCACCATTACATCAGTCTTTCTTGCCATGCGGTGCCCGAAGCAGAAGCAGTTCGCAAGTGCTAGTCGGCCGACTCCTGAAATATTCGTTTTCGAGTTTCAGAACCGAAGTCTTCAACTAAAGCTAAGTACCCTGTTAGGGAAACTTTTTCTTGCTCTAAACTGATGTCAGTAAAAGTCAATAATTGTATTTGTTGTGGAAAGCAAATACCTCATAAAGATTTTCATTCATACTGTATTCCTTGCCTAGGCCCTGACCACGACTTACCTCACTGTCGGTTTTGTGCCTTAGTTAAGCAAAGAACTATTCGTCATTGGTATATTTATGCTTCTAAATATTTTGGTACTTGGTTCAATTATCCAGATATGTCTTCGGTTAGCCATCCGACTACCGAAATTCTGAAAAAACGCAAAGATAAAGACAGAGATAGGCTGCCTAGGTCCAAAGCTGCCAACGACGCTTCTCCTAAGCCAGTCTCCATTTTGCCGGTACTCAGTGAGGTGCTTTCGCAGCCCCTGATACCGGCTACTTCAGATTCGCAGGCCTCTACTGAGACCCATTCGGAGTCCAGTATGCCGCAAGATGCTTCAACTGTGGAACCTGTGGATGTTTCTAACTTGGATGGGTCCGGAGCCGCTGTGCAGGCATCGGCTTCTGAGGGTGTATTCAGGCCTACTGACTTGCATATTAAACCAACGCCATCTTCTTTTAAAAGGCCTAAAACTCAAACTATTCCTAGAAAACCGACGCCCAGACCGAACGGTCAGGCCTCTATGCCTAAAAAACAAATGATAAGAATGGCTGAAGACCTCATTACTTTAATCAGGGGAAGCCAACCTTCCCCCTCTGAGACCTAGGACTGAATTTGTTTATAATACTTCTGACCAGGATTCTGAAATTTCTGTTTCCTCTGATGACCAGGATTTACCCTTATCTACCTATGAGGATTCTGATGCAGAGGACTCTATTCCCTCTGCTTCCCCCCCAGAGGATTTCTCTTTTGGTGAAACCCTGCATACTCTTAGGGAGCACTTCCACTGGGAAAGCCAAGATTACTGTGATTCTAAAAAGAGGCTTAGGGATTTCTTACTCCTGCCTCAACACAGGCCTTTAGCTATCCCTCCTGTACTAGACATTGTTGATGATGCCTTTTCGGAATCTAGCTTGGCCCCTGACTCTTTACCTCCTGCTCCCAAAAAACCTGATAGATATTACAGTGTTCCTGACTCTCATAAGTTCCTTTTTAAAAATCCTACTGTGGATCCTGAGACCATTTCACAGGGACCCAAGGACATTAAGGCTACTACTGCCAAAAATCCTACCCCCTCTGATAGAGACTCCAGGGCGCTGGATAGATGGGGTAAGAAAGTATACACTTCTGAAACTTTAGCCATTAGGGCCTTAAACTGCCAGTTTCATATGTTAAAGTATCGGCAGCATATTATTGGATTGCTTAAACAGAAAATGATGTTGATTCCTGACTGTGCTGAAAATAAGGATTTACAGGATTTAATGCATTCTGCTGAACAGGTTGGAAAGCATACTTTGCAATGTGGTTTTAATTCACTAGAAGCATCTTGCAGGGCTGCTGTCACTGGGTCTGTACTTAGAAGGCATGCTTGGCTTAAGGAGCAATCTTTGCGAATCATATTAAAACTAAATTGTTGGATGCTCCCTTAAATCAGGACTGCCTGTTTGGCATCAAAGCTGGCGTTCTTAAAAAGATGGAGGAAAAAGCTAAATCTATGCAAACTGTTAAAGATTTCCTAAACGTACAGCCTCCCAGATTTAGTAGGCATTGGCCCTCTAAGAATTGGTCTTTTCCTGCCTCTTGCAGGCCTTCTCAGTCCAAACTCAGAACCAGCAAAACACCCAGGCTTCAGTCCCAGGTTACGCACAGGACTAAGCAGTGGGGGGCTCCCACTTCCAAATCAGGGAGTAGTAAGACTCCCCCTATGGTAAACTGTCTCAATTACTTAACTTTAAAACTTCCAAGCACTTCTCAACTGACTGCTCCATTAGGGGGAAAGATTGCTCTGCAGGCAAAAAACTGGGAACTCATTACCCAGGACAAATGGGTTTTAAATATAGTTTCCCAAGGATACAGATTTCACTTCCACACATTACCAACCCCAAAGGGTTGGCCAAATCTACCCCCAAATCAGTGGACAGAGGCTCAAAAGCAAGTGCTCTCTCACTTAAGCATAAAGGCTATTCAAACTGTACCAGAAGAGGAAAAGGGACAAGGTTTCTATTCAAGACTTTTCCTGGTACCCAGAAAAGACAACTCATGGTGTCCTATCCTGGACCTTTCTATCTTAAACAGCTTTTTGGTGATTCCAAAATTCAAGATGCTAACTCTTCACCAGTTGCTTCCTATGCTAGGCAAAGATGCCTGGTTGGCAACACTGGATTTATAAGAAGCCTACCTGCACATCCCAATCAGGGAATCTTACAGAAGATGCCTACACTTCAAAGCAGGCTACATGCACTATCAGTTCTCTGCACTGCCCTTTGGCTTATCTGCTGCGCCCAGGGTACTCACAAAGTGCCTAGCTCCAGTCATTGCATTTTGCAGGCAAAGAAATATTCAAATATACCCATACCTGGACGATTGTCTAATTCAGGCAGAAAGCCAGGACATACTTTTGAATCATAGGGCATTTGTACAAAAGGTGCTAACTTGTCTGGGGTACACCATAAATGAAAAGAAATCGCATCTGGTACCCTGTCAAAAAATTACATGCCTGGGAGCAAGCTGGAACACAACTTCCCAGATGGCTTACCTCGCGCCAGAGAAACAAATTCATTTGACAGCTTACTTCAAACTAGTGGCCACAAAAACCCTACTATCTGCAAGGCAAATACTGCATGCCTTGGGGTTCATGGCCTCCTGCATTCTACTAATTCCATATGCAAGACTGCATATGAGGAAACTACAATGGTATCTAAAAATCCTATGGTGTCAACATTTTCAGCATCTAGAAGCAATGATTTCTGTCATACCTTGCCTATGGTTAGAATTCCTTTGGTGGGCAGAGGCCTGCCACCAAAACAAGGGACTACCATTCACTCTACCCCCTGCCGCCCAAACCCTAACAACAGATGCATCAGACTATACATGGGGGGGCTCACCTGGCAGGGAAGTGCATTCAGGGCAAATGGAACCCAAGTCAAATGCACCTGCATATCAATCAAAAAAGAAACTTTAGCTGTACAGAATGCTCTGACAGCCTTCAAGGACCACATTCTTCCAGGACAATTAATGGTAAAGACGGACAACACCATTAGTATGTGGTGCCTAAACAAGCAGGGGGTACCCATTCTTACCCCCTCTGCAGATGAGCCATGGCCCTGTGGAACACAGCCTTGAGCTACCAAGTGCATTTACAGGCTCAATTCCTCCCAGGAAAACTAAATACACTGGCAGACGAACTAAGCAGAAATCTCATGGACCCACACAAGTGGAAACTGGAACCAAAGACTGTCAACATGTTGATATACAAATGGGGGAGTCCAGATATAGACCTGTTTGCCTCCCCCTCAGAACTACCCATTGGACAAATTCTGCACAAGGACTCCTCACAAACAAGCTTGAAAAGTGGATGCTCTGTCCTTCAGTTTATGCCTTTCCTCCTCTACCTCTCCTCTCCAAGGTGCTACTAAAGATCAAAAATGACAAACCAAGAATGATACTGATTGTACCAGACTGGCCAACACTGATACCCTCTCTTGTGCAGTGTGCCATTGCTAGCCCCATGGCACCTGCCTCAGACCCCTACCCTGCTGTCACAGCAGGACAGCCAGATTCTGCACCCCCAGCTTCAAACCCTGAACCTGGCAGCCTGGCTAATCACCTAATCTGTCCATTACCATCCCTCAGTAAACAAGTGTTGGATGTCATTTTGTAGGCAAGGAGGCCTAGTACTAGAAAATCCTATGCTGAAAAATGGAAAAGATTCTGCGCCTGGAACCAAACTCAAGGGATGGCCACAGCAGTGCCCAATTTACCTCAGATTCTTCAGTACTTAACTGAGATGCTTCACAAGGGCCTTTCCTTTTCATCCATCAAAATTCATGCCTCAGCCATTTCAGCTTATTACAACACAGAACCACCCCTCTTTTCTCAGCCACTGCTCAAGCAGTTCCTCAGAGGGGCCAAAAGCATAAGGCCACACAGGAGAGCCCCAACTCCAGCCTGGGACCTTAAGTTTGTATTGGAAAAGCTCACTCTTCCTCCTTTTGAGCCAGCTGCAGGTGCATAATTAAAATTCCTGTCTTGGAAAACAGCTTTCCTTTTAGCAATCACTTCAGCAAGAAGGGTATCTGAATTACAGGCCCTTATGGCAGTGGAGCCTTTCATAATCTTTCACGCGGACAGGGTGTCCCTCAGGACCAATCCCTCTTTCATGCCCAAGGTGGTATCCAGTGTGGCTCTTAATCAATCCATTAATTTGCCAACCTTCTTTTCTAATCCACAGAACAAAGAGGAACGGATACTGCACTCCTTAGATGTGCACAGACAACTTAGATTTTACTTGGACAGGACTAAACCTCAAAGGAAATCTGAACAACTGCTGGTGGCATTTGCTGCAGGGGCAGAGGGGAGGGCTGTTTCAAAGCAAACCATTTCTAAATGGATAGGCCATTGCATTCATTTCTGCCATAAGCACCATGGAAAACCTATCCCACAGGGGATTAGACCCCATTCAACCAGGGCTGCATCTACCTCTACAGCCTTACTCAGAGGTGTCCCTACCAGAGACATCCTAGAAGCTGCTACCTGGAGTTCTGTACATACTTTCACCAAGCATTACCATTTGCCAGTTTTCTCTAAATCCAGAGCTGGCTTTGCCATTGCAGTCTTGCAGGGTCTTATAGCTGGTCCTAATTTCCTCCCGTCCTTAGCTTTGGGAATCTACCCAAATGTGATGACTGCAACAGTGAAACATGAAGAACATAGTCCAGTTGTTTACACTTACCATAAACGTAGATGTTTGAGTGTATTCACTGTTGCAGTCCTGGTTACCCTCCCTCCAGCCACCTGACTTCTTTTGGCTATACCTCTACTCTCCTTTACTATACTTAAAAGCTTTTTGGTGTATTTGCTTTTTTGTTGGAGGTATAACCTTGTGTGTGTGTGTGTGTGTGTGTGTGTGTGTGTGTGTGTGTGTGTGTGTGTGTGTGTGTGTGTGTGTGTAATTGCTTCCCTTCAGGGGGGCACCTGACATCTGGGGCAAGAAAAACTGATGTAATGGCGTCGGCTGCATGTTTTATACCCATGACTATCTGACGTCACAGAAGATGAGATAGCAACCGACGCAGGACCTAAGACTATGATAATCAGGCCGACTGAGGGCTACTGCAAGCAGATAACCCAAAAATGGTGACTGCAACAGTGAATACACTCGAACATCTACATTTATGGTAAGTGTACACAACCGCACTTTCTAAACACTACTTACATACAGAGCAAGCAAATGCTGGTGAGTGGATGTTCTTACTAGATCCAAGACAAGATACAAAATGCTGTGCTTTCTTTCTGAGATGACCCTTAAATTAATAATACACCTTATTGCTGAGTCATTTCAGATTACATCATTCATTACACCTCTGTTGAAGTTTCCCAGGCTCAGAGCTCATAATTTAACATATCTTTGTAATCTTGCACCTGCCAGGAAGCCACAGCAATAAAGGGCACTTTACCTGTAAAATCTAGTAATTATTTATGTCTGAAAACAATAGAAAGAATTTCCTAGCCCACACATTTTGTCTCTGAGCTTGAGATCACAGTTTTAAAATTCTTTACTTAACAGCTTTCTTCAACAGGGTGCACTGTGGTTTCATTTTTGAAGCTCAGTGCAACATATAGTTTAATCCTAACATATAGGTCTCTTTACATTTGTAAAATAAGCCTGTGGATTATATTAATATTTACAATGACATAGAATCATCTACAAAATTCTATCTGGCTGGGCTGGCAGCCCCTCAGTTTTGTCATATTGAACCCCCCCCCCCCCCCCGAGAACTCAAGCTAGTTTTTCAGTTGTCATTTGAGAAACATTGCTTGAGAGGGTTGAGTCTATCTTGGTATACCTTACCCCATTCCCTGTCTTGAGACCCCATCTGTGTTGGCATTGCTAATGCCACTGCGGTGCTGCACTGACATATCATATGCTTGCAACCCTAGGCTCCACTTGAGTAACTTTTCATTTTGCTGGTTGGTTCAATGTAACCATGTTAGGAGACGGTGATCTGTAACTACAGTGAATTTCCTATTATACACATAAGGCTGAAGTTTCTGCAGTGCCCACATTATGGCTAGACATTCCTTTTATACAGCTGCAATAGCATTCCTCCCTGGGTTGAAGCCTACGACTGAAATAAACCACTGGGTGCTGTTCTCCCTCCGAAGAATGTGGCTAAGTACAGCCCCCACCCCATGGTTCAAAGAATCCACCTGCACAACAAATTCTTTGCTGTAGTGTGGACTGACTAACACAGGGGGGTCCTCCCAAAGCTTTTGGAATGCCTGCTCACATGCTGGGGTCCACACTACCTTATCTGGCCTGTTTTTCCTTGTCAGGTCTGTGAGGGGAACAGCTATGGTACTATAACTGGGGACAAAGTTTCTGTAGTACCCTGCTGTCCCTAGAAATGTTCTCACCTGATTTTTGGTAACAGGTGCAGGCCATGCCTGAATGGCTTCCACTTTGGCAGGTTCTGGCCTGATCTTACCACTCCCCACTCTATGTCCCAGGTAGGATACCTCTGCCATACCTTCCTGACATTTGCTGGGCTTAATGGTCAACCCTGCCCTTTGTAGTCTGCCCAGCACCTCCCTGACATGTTGAAGGTGTTTTTGCCAGGAATGGCTATAGATGGCAGTATCATCTAGGTAAGCAAGGGCAAACCCTCCTGCTCCTGCTAGGATATGATTTACCAGCTTCTGGAAAGTCGATGGAGCATTTTTCATCCCAAAAGGCATCTTTGTGAACTCATGCAAGCCAAAAGGAGTCACAAAGGCTGACCTCTCTGTCTCAGTCTAGCACCTGTCAGTAACCCTTGGTAAGATCAGTGGTGGTCAGATACTTAGCCCGACCCAGCTGCTCTAGGGCTTCATCTGTCCTAGGCATGGGGTAAGCATCTGACTCTGTGTGACTATTTAATTTCTGGCAGTCCAGGCAGAACCTGGTGCTGCCATCCGTCTTTGGTACCAGTACCACTGGGGAGGCTCAGGGAATTTTGGACTCTTGAATTACCCCTAGTTCCAACATTTCCTGTGTCTCCTCCCACAGAGTCTGTTTGACTGTCTCAGCCACCCTCTAAGGGGCCTGCCTAATAGGCTTTTGGGGTCCTGTATGGGTGCACCCCGGTTTCCCAGTGAATATGTCCCCAGACTCCTGTAATACTGCTCGGATTTCTCGAACCTGGGTAGGAAATAGCTGCTGGGACATTGCTAGCCCCTCCACTGAGGTGTCAGTCAGAGCCTCACTGAGGAGATCAGTCACCAGATCTCCCTCAGACTCCTCCTGCTGTCCACTGCAAATACTCAGCACAAGGGCCTCCCTATCATGGTAAGACTTTATCATGTTAACATGGTACAATGTGTGCCCCTGCCTCCTGCCTAGCGGTTTTACCATGTAGTTAACATCACTGACCTTCCTTACCACTTTGTAGGCTCCCTCCCAAGCTGCTTGCAGCTTGTTGTGTCTGACAGAAAAGAGAACCATTACCTGCTGCCCTACAGCATACTCTCTAGCTCCAGCATTCCTGTCATACCAGACCTTTTTCTGCTGTTGGACTTCTGCCAGGTTACCCTGGGCCAAACCCATGAGTTCCCTGAGCCTTGTCCTGAGGTTTAGGACATATACCACAACAGACTCCTTGTGGGACTCACACTCACCTTTCCACTCATCTCAAATTAAATCTAGAGGCCCCCTCACCTTGTGCCCATACAACAACTCAAACGGTGAAAAACCTCTGGATTCCATGGGAACCTGTCTGCAGGCAAACAACAGATGGGGCAAATATTTTTCCCACTCCCTCTTAAACTGGTCTGCAAATGCTCATAGCATGGACTTGAGTGTAGAGTTTAACCTCTCAACAAGACCATTCGTCTGGGGATGGTAGAGGGTGGTCTTTAGGTGCTTCCACAGACAAGCCTGCAGGTCTGGCATGAAATTGGCACCTCTGTCAGTCACTATTTCTTTTGGGAATCCTACCCTGCTTTCACCTTGTCTCCTGTCTTGCCTACCTTTTGGTACTGCTCACAGGTCCTCCAGTACCCTGTTACATCTCAGGAAATCCCAGGCCAATAAAAGTTCTATATAATACATCTCTTTGTACGTTTTATGCCCATATGACCTGCAAAGGGAATATCATGGGCTATGGCTAGAAGTGCTAGATGGTAGGCTGTAGGCACTACCAACTGCTGTATCCTCTCACTTTCTAGCCTTCCCTCAGGGGTCCACTCTCTATAAAGTAACCCTTTGTCCCAGTATACATATTCACCCTTCCCTTGAGAATCATGTGCCTCACTAGCTATGTGTCTCAGGACTTGTAATGTAGGGTCTATGAGCTGATCCTGTCTCAGTGCTCTCTCTTTGTAACCCTTCCCTGCTTCCCTTCCACAGGAAGTCTGGCATCATCTGGCAGTGGTGCCTCATTGTCAGCCTGGGTACTACTACTCACCTCTGCCCTTGCAGACACTCTGTCCAAGGGAACATCATTACCCACAAGCAGCTGTGGCTCACCTTCAGTCTCACTGCTGCAGAGTAGCTCCCTCCCTGAAGTAACCATCTCACCAGTCCTGACTACAAGTGTGTGTGGTCTGTCAGGGTCTCCCACAGGCTACCAGACCCACATGCTTGTCTCTAAGCCTGACTGCCTGTAACTGCATGAGCACATGATACTGCATTATCAAAATCATTCCCTATCAGGACATCTGCAGGGATATCCTCAAACACACCTACTTGCTGGCTTCCTTTTCCACCCTACCAGTCAAGGTGAACCCTAGCCAGAGGTATTTGGAATGGGGCACCCTCCTAAAGCTCTGACTGGAGGAGACTGCCCAGGCAAGTAGTGCTTCTCTGTAACCATTGTAGGCTTCACAATGGTTATGTCAGAGGCTCTGTCTCTCTTAGCAATGGTCTCTTTGCCATTCAGTACGATACAGTATAAACTATTGTGATACTTTGGTACCCTTGTTGTCTCAAGACAACCTACTGTTGGCATTTTCTCTTTCCCACTTACTGGCTCTCTCACCTTTTGTTCCCCACCTTACTTCCGTGGACATCTGTATGCCACATGGCCCCACTGGTTGCATTCAAAACATTTAACCCTAGGTCCTGGACGTGTACCTGGACCAGTGGCTTCCCCAGCTGCTGGCAGATTCTGTTGAGGCCATCTGGGCTGCCCACCATGACTTCCTTTTGACCCATGAGCAGCACTGGGTGTCCATTTCCTGTGCAGTTATGCCCTGCTTGCTAGGTATAGGTCTCCCTTCTTCCCCAACCTATCTGAAGTAGCACATTGTCTATCAGCTAATCAGATGCTCATGTCCTCAGGCAAAGTGCTAAGGGCTTGTTGCCTCACCAAAAGGTCTGCCAGCCCTTCAGAAGTGGTGACCTGACATCCACTCACCCACCTATGAAAATAAGTGCTCAGTTCAGCAACATATTCACACACACTTTCATCTGCCTTGCATCTATGCTCACAAAATCTTTTCCTGTAAGCTTCAGGTGTTAGCTTAACAAATTTTAGCAAACAATTCTTTGCCACATTATAGATTAAAAAATCGTGATCAGAACATTTGGAAAGGAGATTTACAGCTTTACCACGAAGTAAGGGGGTCAGGAACCATGCCCAGAGCCTTTGGTCAACATCATACTGTTTACATACCTGTAACATATGAATGAAACTATCAAAATTATCCCCCTCTACAAACAGTGGAAGAAATTTACTGACCTTTTGTGCTTCTGCGGTCTGGTTACTACCTTCCCCAATACCTCCTTGACTCTGGCGAAGAGTCAGCATTTCCTTTTCATGTTGCCTTTGCCTCTTTTTCTCCTCAGCTTCCATTTCCAAAAACCCGGCCTCCAACTCAAGTCTCTTTAACTCCAGATGGATTTTTAAGTCCTCTGTAGAAAGGTTGAGCTCTCCATTCTCTGAGTGTCATACATCTCCATGGCCAGTCTGATCGTCGTCCTGGTTGCTATTTTCTGATGCATCTGTGACCAAAGCTACAGTAATGTCTGCATTAGTCAGGTTTCTATGCACCAGTCCTTTAGCCTGGCACATCTCAGCCAAATGGCTCCTTGTCAGTTTTCCATACTCCTCTGCTGACATGCTTGCCTGCTGTCCCTGACTAACTAAGCTAGCAAAAGAAATGCAACAACTATGATCTGAACTCTGAGTGTTCACTGTGTGACTGATTTAGAGTACAAAAACACCTTCAATGATCACTGTACACAAGCTACAGGAATTCACTAGCACCACTACAAGCCAGTTAATATGTGATGTGGCTAACTCACCACTATCAAACAATTAATATCTGATGTGGATATTCCACCACTGCCAACCAGTTAATATGTGATGCCCGTGCACTGGCCCACTAATCAAGGAGCCTCAATCCTCACCAATAACACCAGTGAGAGGCGTCCACATTGGGAGAATAACACGTATACACACAGTAAAGTACAGTTTCCCTTAAGAGCACACAGTGATCACAGTCTGGGGATGGTTTCTCCCTTTCTCTCCAGATCCCCAATAAGACTTCCCACTGGCACAGCTGTAGGGTTCAGATCTCAACCTAGTGGTCAAGCCAAAATTTCCAGTACCCTCTTTGTTCAACCAGTGCTTAATGTCTCTGCCCAAGTAGCTGACACACACACACACGCACACACACGCACACACACACACACACACACACACACACACACACTTTGAGATTTGATTTATATGCAAAAAGACACTCCTGGGAAGGCTGGCACAGGTTCTCCGGCTATGCCCCTTTTCTGACCAGACTATAAGATAGTACAGACTGCCACCAACCACTGCCATCAGCTACTATAAAGGCCCTTACCAAAGGGTGTCCAATTCTACTGTGCAATAATACTCCTATCCAAACTCTTGGGAAGGCTGGCACAGGTTCTCCGGCTATGCCCCTTTTCTGTCCAGACTATAAGGTAGTACAGACTGCCACCAACCACTACCATCAGCTACTATAAAGGCCCTTACCAAAGGGTGTCCAATTTGACTGTGCAATAATACTCCTATCCAAATAGTAAGTGTGACCAGAACTTTTAAGGCTATTGGAGTGGCTTATACAATATCACCAAATACATGCAAGTACTGTAGAGCTTAAACTATCTCTACACAAAACAGGCACAGTTGAAAGGTTTAAAAATATTTAATAATAAATAAAAACATAAGACAATAGTTATTACTTCAACACAATGACAGTACAGAGTTCAGAAATCACAAGAAATAATTTAAAACAATATTGTAGGATAGTCTGACATAAATATAGAAAACAGCTAGACTAATCTGGCTATATTCCTATCTATCTCTAAGATAAATCACTGTTCTAAATACTACTTACATACAGAGCAAGCAAGTGCTGGTGAGTGGATATTCTTACTAGATCCAAGACAAGATACAAAATGCTGTGCTTTCTTTATGCGATAGTTCTTAAATTGATAATACACCTTACTGCTGAGTCATTTCATATTACATCATTCATGACACCTCTGCTGAAGTTTCCCAGGCTCACATAAAATTTAACATATCTTTGTAATCTTGCACCTGCCAGGGAGCCACAGCAATAAAGGGCACTTTACATTTAAAATCTAGTAATTATCTCTGTCTTAAAACAGTAGAAAGAATTTCCTAGCCCAGACATCCTGTCCCTGAGCTTGAGATCACAGTTGTAATTTTTTTTATTTAACAGCTTTCTTCCAGCAGGGTGCACTGTAGTTACATTTTGAAGCTCAGTACAACATATGGTTTAATCCTAACATAGTTCTTTTTACATTTGTAAAACAAGCCTGTGGATTATATTAATATTTACAATGACATAGAATTGTCTACAAAATTCTATCTGGCTGGGCTGACAGCCTCTCAGTTTTTCACAGTGAATTTTACATGTATGTGTTCCAGTGGGTCATACATTTTAAATAGTCTGGATGTGGGGTTGTTTTTAATATAGAATGAGACTCCTCCACCTTTAGTTCTCTTCTGTGCAGTGGCTGATCTAAAGGTGTGAAAGGCATTATAGCTTTGCACTGCCAGGGTACTCTCTGTTTAACCATGTTTCCATTAATACACAGATGTCTACACTCACCAAGGAGAGTAAGGCTTGCAGGGAGTGGAGTTTCTTAAGACTTTTAGCATTGAGCAGTAAAACCTTCAGATATCCCTTTGTAGGTTCAGTTAAGTTGAGAGGTTTCTCAGTTTGGCATTACCTCAAAAAGACACTATGAAGGTGGAATAGGTCTTTGCTCGTATCCAAAAGTCTAGAAGGGATAAATACAGACCATCCCTGGCAAAACAGCCTGGTCCGTCAACCATGTCCTCCCAGGCCATCAAATATTGCACCACCTTAGACTGAAACCAGAAGCTAAGCCAGTTATTAAAGTTTATTATTTTCTGTTAGTAACTTGGCATCATCCTTTGAGAAGGTAGTATGCTGCTGACTGCCTGAGACACATAATCAGTGAGCGCAGTCAAGTCTTACTTCATATATCAAGGGAGGTACATCTCAGGTTATTAACACCCACATGCACTATGACAGAGTCACCAGTGGTGTAGTGACCTGAGTGCCTATTTGACTTGACAGAGCCTAGCCCTGGAAAGGCAGCTAACTATGACTCTCTCCTTACTCAGTCTGGTGAGGGGGACATATGTGTGCCTCACTGTAGAATCACCAATGACCAGGAAATTTGGTTGTGCAATGATAAATCGGATCTAAAAAAATGGTGACCTGTTACCTTAAGTAAAGCTGATTATACAATTTATAGTGGCTATTTTACAAACATGTATTTTGAAAATTCTTCCAGAAGTATTGGGACAAGGGGTGTATGGAGTGAAGGGTAAGAATTCTAAATGAATCCTGTTATTTATAAATTAAATAGTGAAAGCTATTGTAGATAATAGATCAGATAGTATTCTTCTAGCATATGATGTACATAAGGCTTTCAAGAATATTGCCCTCTATGAATCGTCGCTTATTTAGGAATTTCTGGGATACCAGAAAAGGTATTTTGTTTCTTTAGGATAGATTTATGAGATATTCTGGGTGGTACTTGTAGTAAATGGATGGGCAGGAAAACCAATACAAATAGGTAGAGGTGTAAAACAGGGATGCTGTCTTAGTCCCCTACTTTTTGGTTTGATGAGGAGTACAGCTGTACAGACATTGGAAGAGTATATAGATCAAATACACTTTTTATATCAAGGTCACTTAACAATTCCATTCATATATTGTTATACTGATGTTCTGATTACTATGGTTCTCAGCTGTGTATGGGGTAGATTTGTCCTGCACACGTTAGTGAAGTTAAGTAAGGTGGGATTGGCATTATCATGTGAGAAGAGAAAAGGATTCAGGAAAGGTGCTTACAGTGGTACTTTTCCGATTATTCTGCAAGAAGTTTAAGTTTTCGGTGGGGGTAATAAGGTAGTTTATGCTTGTTGGGAATGTTTACTTCTGCAATTCTGGGCCATTACTGAGGAAGGAAACTATAACCTGTCATTTGGTAAAAAAGTATGTCTTGTAGTAGTGTCAGTGCACAACAGGTGGCACACTCACCTTTGGTGCAGAAGATTGCGGGTTCTATTCTCACAACAGGTAGATGAATTATTGGCACTGCAGTGCACTGTAAGGAGATGATGCACTCCTGAGTGTATCATCCTTTGGGTGAGACATTAAACCAAGGTCCCATCTGCGGGAGTTGGTGATAGCTCAGGTGGATGCAAAGGATCCCATGGCACCTATCAAAAATCTGCCCTGGCACTCCCTTAGTGATATAAAATACCATCTTGAGTCTCCCCTGAAAATGGCAAACTTGTTCTAAATAAATTTTTTATTCAGTATTTGTAGGAAGACTGTATTATTTGGGGACGCATTGTATGTTGCCTTCTTTTGTGGAGAAAAAAAAATTTGGAAGTCTTTTTCATTTTGATATGGGGAAATAGACTGAATCTTACTAAAGGATATTCTTTATAGTACTATTAGGAGAGGAGGTCTTAATCTCTTTAATCTGTAGTCTTTTAGAATTTTCTGCATTTATATACCATTTCAAAATCTGTGCGCTTTTACCGAAACCATTTGTAGTAGTATTTTACAGATCAAATATGGGGAGTTGATGTAAGAGTGATTATAAAAAAGAAAATAGGCTAATTACTCCATCTATAAGAAAATAGTGGATAACTATAGTAAGGAATATTATTCAAATTTAGTGGAAATGAAAGTATATGATAACAGCATTCAAAAAATGGAAACTATAGTATGAGCAAGGCATGCAACTTTGGATTGGAATTGATCCATGGTAGAAAATTTCTGATGTAAAAAAAAAAAAGTATTTTACACAGCAGTAAAAGGTTTTCTCATTTTTGTGAAATAAAGATTTTTTTCTGGAGAATATAATTAATGCAAATGCCAGTTAAAGGCCTTATGATGTATAAAATGGTTCATGAAAAACTGTGTCATTTATGTAATGTTGTGGAAACTATGGAACATCTTTTTCTGCAGTGTCAACAAGATAGAAATGTTTTGAACTAAGAGCGTGGATCTTTGGAAAATGAGAGATGGCAGAGGTTAATATGGATATGATTGTGTATGGCAATTATCCAGATATCAGGGAAAGGGTTGTTCTTATAGATAAAATAGTAATGCAATTGTAGCATTTGGCTTTTATCGCTTTAAATGCTAATACCTAGCTACATACGGTTGCATGTCATGTGATGCACATTCTTTTTAAGAATGCATTGAATAAACAGCTTCGCTGTGACTGGATGTTCATTCTTGATAGCTCTGTTTACTGAGTATTCTTAAAAAAAAAAAAAAAAATCTGGTAAACATTTAAATGTATGTTATCAAAGTGGAGAAGTCTTGTCTGTAGAAGCGAAGGAAAAGATGTGTTTCAAGAGTCTGACAAGTATAACTCTTGGTAGAAAATGGACCATATGCAACCACTATGAGTCTAGTGGTAAACCAGAAGTTTTGGATCCAGCAATTTAGTTTAATCCTCACCAACTGGAAGAACTTGGAAGCCTAAAAAGGTACTGTGTGCCATATTTTTAAAACATTTTCTTTTATTAAAGAGGGAAAAGAACAGCAGCAATTACAGATAAACTGAAGAATTACTGCGGGCCTAGAACAAGTTTGCCATTTATTCAATATTTCTAATAAGGGTGCAAGATATTTCTGGACCATAGATGTTTGTTACTGAAATGAAGAATCAAATTAAGTAAACTGAAAGTTTAATGTCATTAGGAAGCATACAGAGGCAAGAGAATGCATGAATGCTATGGTGACTCACAGTGTTGTGATCCAGTAGGTGTGAATAAAGTGATTTAAAGAGAGCATTGCCATTTGTTTATACTGAAGCTGTCTCAACAGTATCAGATACCAAGTTCTTTTCATGATTAGATATACACCAGGGATCCTAGCAGATAAAGCCTGGCGAAGAAAATGCCAGTTTGTGTATTTTTAATATTAGGAAGGTGCATATATTTTAACACTGGGACAGTTCTTGCCCTGCTACTTTTATTTGAGCTTTGTGTTCATTTTTGTCAGCTACATAGCTGTTTCATACGACCAAACTGTATTTCTACTGTATTTCTGGGTATGCAAGTACATTGTATTTTAAGTGAAGATTTCACTGTGGAACAAACAGTGAAGTGTATATAGCTATATGCAAGTCCTGCCCAGCATTCTACATTGATAAAACTTTAGCTTAGCGCAGCGAATTTGTGAGCATAACAATACTATAAGAACATGCAGAACTCATAATGTATTATATAAGCATCCAATTACTTGTAATGGGGTTGACAGATTTAGATTGACAACCCCTACTGAATGTCAGTAATAAACCAGGATACATAGGTGGGTTTCTATTAAATGTTTGTTGAAATTAAAATCAGCTAAGTTGTGAAAAGTTCTTTATGATTTGTGTGTGTGTATATCTATATGTGTGTGTGTGTGTGTGTGTGTGTGTGTGTGTGTGTGTGTGTGTGTGTGTGTGTGTGTGTGTGTGTACACACACACACACACATATATATATATGTGTGTGTGTGTACACACACACACACACACACACACACACACACACACACACACACACACACACACACACACACACACACATTTTTAGAAATATTTTAAAGTATTTATTGGTTTTGTGGATTACCTTTGCAGAATGTGGATCATATGATTTGCCAAAATATAAATAGATTGGTAGGAGGGATTTGTGTACTCTGAAGTCTATTGTTTAGGTATAGACAAAAGCGCGTACTAAATAGTTGTTCATTGAGCAGCGAGATCTGTGGTTTTTATTGTTGGTTTTGAGTTAAAAGTCAACATTAGTCAGAAGTGTCACAGTGTGTACTGTCATCTAGAAAAAAAGAAAGTCAAAAACGTTGATTGCCAGGAGTTGAAGAGAAACTCAAGTCATGCCTCCAAAAAAGATGTAATGTGGCACGAACTGCTCCAAAAGAAAGTAGATGCCAGAAGTTAACAGTCAAATATTCTGGATTTAGAAGATCACTGAGTAAAAAATACATATAAAGTCCAAAATTACATTATAGTACTAAAGACTGAAAAGTTTGATATACTTAAATGATTCTTGTATGTTTATGGAAACTGTTATTTGCTATAAAAACACATTCCATACTTATAGAGTTAAAGTTAATTTAAAAATGATGATTTCTGTGTAGTGTGTGTTGTCATGCATTATATTTTTCTAGTTATAAATGTTTGTTTAGAGTTCATACTTAATTTAAAATGGTCAGTGCAATGTGTTGTGTACTGCCTCATACATTATATAAAATAGATAAATCCATCCATCCATAGAAAGTAGGATTTTGATGCTGATCCTTAAGGAGAATAGCAGCTGAACAGAACAATGTTAAGTTGTCATTCTCGCCATCATTCTTGCTGGATGGGGTTCGGCTCCGACTCGGCCTATACTATAGCTCGAGAGCTATTTTTACCGGCTCGAGGCAGCCCTATAACCCACAATACCATGCGCTAACTCCCCAGTTCTCGTTTGCCGCTTCGCTGCGAGGTTGCCTTTTTTTTACCGGCTCAGGTCAGTAAAGAGAATTTTTTCTATAGTACTATATTTCAGGTAGTTTTCCAGATAGATTTCCTATTTTAGGTCCCTATCGATTGTTTTATTCATTACAGCCCTTTTGTAGCCCTTCTTCCCTTCTTTTTAGTTAATTTTTATCTTTGGGCCTACGGGCTTTACCTTAGTTTTCCAGACCCCTTAGAGTGTCTGTGTGTGGTGTTTAGTCAGTCCCCTTAACTTTTTTCTAGTTATAAGTTGAGTGTGTGTGTGGGCTGACTGTGATTACTGTGTTTGCTGCTGTTAGGACTATGTCCAAAGATGTTAAGGTCTCAGGATTCAAGAAATGTGACTCGTGCTGTCAGAAAATGTCTCTGACAGACAGTCACACTTCTTGTGTCTACTGCTTAGGGCCTTTTCACCTGCAGGACTCTTGTTCCGTCTGTCACGGATTTAGTTCAAGAGTCCTGCAGGAGCGTTGTAATAAGCTCATCTTAAGGGGCTTATTGAAGCACGATGACTCCCCGTCCAAGTCTGGCTCAGGGAAGTCTTCAAAAACCGCCAAACCCTCGGCTCCAGCTTCTGAGTCGAGGACTGGCGTAACTGAGATGGCTCCGACATCGGTTCCAATCGGAGCCGAGGCAGGCAAGGTAGTATCCGCTCTGAAACCTGCATCGGAGCCGACTCCAGTGCGCAAGCGCTCTAGATCCCCCTCAATAGAATCCATCCGATCGGCTCCGAGATCACCACTCCTATTGGAGCGGAGTCATAGGACTCATCAATCTAGGTCATCCAGGCTTTCCGACCATGATATTGAGAGGGTGGTCAGTAGGCTCATAAAATCTCAGGCACTAGCCCAAATGCTCCAAAGCCCGTCTCACCAGACTGTGGCTCCTTCGGTACCGCTATAGATTCCTCCTCCGACTCACCTTTCGAGTTCGGAGCCGGAGTTTGTCGGAACCGTAACCTTGCCCACGTCGGAGCCGATACTTCCACCTTCGGCTCCGGTGTCGTTGGCTCCAACTTCTTCATTGGTTCCGTCTGTGGAGAGGTCCGGGCGCCGGGACTCCATTGTCGGCTCCGAGAGGGCGAGTGGCATCGAACCCTTGTTCGACCCCGCTCTCCCTCTCGGAGCTTCGGCTCTGGTTAGTTCGGCCCCGACATCATTCTCGGAGCCTTCTCTGTCGGTGCCGGGAGCGGTTCGGGTCTCTTCAGAGCCGGGACTGCCCTTGGTACCTGATAGGGGAGCCTTCGAGGTGATGAGGAGCGTGCTGGACCCAGTGTCCACTCCAAGGTTAAGTTCTGCAGCTCCTCCCTGTGCAGTGCCTGTTACGGTCTCTGGCCATCCTCCTGCATCTGACAGCAGAGATCCAAAGCGTAGGGTACCCACTTTGGGTGTCTCCTCCTCTTCCGAGGCCTCCCCTGAAGCTTCAGGGGAACCCTCTAGGAAAAGGAAGTGCAAGAGGAAGCACATAGACTCCCCCTAGTCTGTCATGTCGGACACCGACTTGGATGAATCGGAGGGTTCCCTGAGATCCCCCTCTGAGGATGTCTCTTTTTCAGACATCCTAGAGATCCTGAAACAGAGGGGAAATTGGTCCACTCTCAAACCCTCCGAGGACGAGTCGGTTTACCTTGACGCTTTTGGATCTCGCCCTTCCACCTCCTGGGTGTCTCCCCCTTTCGACCCACTAATGGAGGTAGTGGCTAGAAAGGCGTGGGCAGCTCCTGATTCAGTGGAACCTATCCCTAGGAGGCCCTCTAAATTTATTTCTGCTCCAGAGGACAAATCCTTTCTCACCAAAGGTGTTTCAGTTGATGCTATGGTGGTAGCAGCAGCCACTAAGAAGGAATTGGCTGATCCTTCTGTACCTGTTCATCCTCCTAACAAAGAGTCCAGGACCATGGACAGGTACGGTAAGCGGACATTCGCTTCAGCGACCTTTACTATGCGATCACTGAACTATTTATGTCATTTCACCCGCCTTCAGAGGGACTTGCTCAAAGAACTGGGTGAAACTGTACAGGATCCTTCTGCTGCGGGGTATCAGGACAAGATGAACTCCCAGCTGGCTACCCTGAATTCCATTGTTAACTCCTCCATGCGGCTTATCTCCTACGCAGCCGATGGAGCGAGTAGGGCCGCAGGCACAGGTGTTGCGTTGAGACGTCACACTTGGATGCGACTCTGTAACTTTGCCGATCCCTTCAAGGCGTCCTTCACCAACACCCCCTTTGATGGTTCAGAATTGTTTGGACCTCAGGTGAAGAATACCCTCACCAGATGCGGGCAAGATGGTAAGACTCTCTATGCCGTGGGAGTCCATTTTTCCACACCTTCTAGACCTTATCCTAAGGGACAGAGGGGTGGAAAGATGTGGTTCCGCAAACCACAGGGAGTCGCGCCTGCCGCACGTGGTGAATTTCCCCCCAGAGGCAGAGGGGGGAACAATAACAGATGCCGCCCCAGGGGCAGAGGGGGTCCACAGAACCAGGGTTCCAGGGAATCCTTCCCTGACCAACCCTTTCAGCATCCCTGAGAAGCTGCCTGACTGTCCGCCTTCGGAGGCAGTCGGGGGAAGATTATCTCTGTACCCGGAAGCCTGGCAATCCCTCTCCCAAGACAAATGGGTACAGAAGATCATATCTGAGGGTTACAAAATTCCCTTCACTTCCCCTCCGGTACAACCGCCAAGACCCCTACCAGACGTACCACCCAGACAAAGGGGTCAGGCACAGCTAGAAATAAAAAAGCTGTTAAAAAAAAGAGTCATCCAGGCAGTCCTAGCAGATCAGCTAGGATCCGGAATCTACTCCACATTCTTTTTGGTACCAAAAAAGACAGGAGACTGGAGACCCATTTTGGACCTCAGCAGATTGAACAACTCTGTACAAAAGACAAAATTTCGGATGGTAACACTGCAGTCCATTCTACCCTTTTTGGGCAGAGACAACTGGATGTGCTCGTTAGACCTCTAGGACGCGTACTATCATATAAAGATACATAGGCGCTCCAGGAGGTTTCTCCTCTTCTGGCTGGGAGCCAGTCATTATCAATTCAGAACCCTGCCCTTTGGTCTCACCACAGCCCCCCGGGTGTTCACCAAATGGTTGGCAGTGGTCATGGCTCACCTGAGACAAAAAGGATTCCAGGTGTTTCCATATCTAGACGACTGGCTCATTTCCGCTACCACCAAGCAGCATCTTATAATGGCCAGGGATTACACTATTCAACTTTGCAACAATCTAGGCATTTCTATAAATTTTGCAAAATCCTCCTTGTCAATGTATAAACTTTATAGGCGCCATGTTAAACACCACAGAAATGTCTGCAACATTACCACTTCAGAGAGTGACAGACATACGGCGGAATGTTCAGTTCCTGTTTCAGTCCAACAGAGTTCAAGTCAAGTTAGTACTGAAAGCATTAGGCCTTATGGCAGCGGCGAGCCTTCCACTCCCATTAGCCCGCTTCCACATGAGGATCCTTCAGTGGATGCTGTTTTCTCAGTGGTCCTTTCAACAGCTCCCAATGACTCATAACATCTTGATAACCCCATCATGCAAGAATCATCTCTCCTGATGGATGGTTTCCCCTCAGCTTTTTCAGGGCAGACCCTTTGTTCTCCCCCCCCCCCCCAGTTGCCACGGTGACAACGGATGCCTCCCTGATCGGGTGGGGGGGGCACTATCAGGGCAGGACGGTCCAGGGCACATGGCAACAATTAGAATGCCACCTGAACTTAAATGTCCTGGAGATGAGAGCGGTGCTTTTAACGTTGCAAGCCCTTCAGAGCTCTCTTCCCACAGGGACTATAGCAATTCAAACGGACAATATGTCTGTGGTGTGGTACATAAAAAAGCAGGGCGGAACAAAGTCCTACCCCCTATGTCGAGAAACACTCAGACTTTGGCAATGGGCGATTTCCTCTCAACGGTTTCTGATAGCAACGCACATCCCCAGGAAGTCCAACGTCATAGCAGACAGATTGAGCAGAACTATCCTCATGCCTCACGAGTGGTCTCTAAATCAAGTGGTAGCAGACAGAATATTTCAGAAGTGGGGCCAGCCTTGCTGCGATCTTTTCACAACCCCTCAAAACAGCAAGTGCCTCGACTTCTTCACACTCTTCCCTCTACCAGGCCATCCCCCCAGAGACGCTCTTGTTCACGATTGGCCCCGGGGTCTTCTATATGCCTTTCCTCCCTTACCGTTGATCCTGCAATTAATTCAGAAAGCAACCGCATTGAGATCCAAAATGATCCTCATTGCTCCGTTTTGGCCTCGACAAGTATGGTTTCCGTTCCTGCACAGTTATCTACTGGAAAAGCCTTGGCATCTGGAACCCCTTCCGGATCTGTTGACCCATCTCTCGGGCAAGCTGCATCAGTCTCTTCATTCCCTCAAACTCACAGCTTGGTTGCTCCACTTCCAGCTATAGCCAGGCTTCCCCTTATTTCTCCTCCTGTCCGTGATATCATTTTGGCTTCCCATAAATCCAATATTAGGAAGACGTATGCGAGTAAATGGAAGCGTTTTTTGCTCTGGGCACAGGCTAGGTCCTTAGATCCTTTCCATGCACCCATTCATAGGGTTCTAGACTTTCTGGCAGAGCTCTTTCATTCAGGGTCATCGTCAGCCACTATCAGAGTACAATTAGCAGCCATTGATAATTTTCATGTGGGGCTGTCAGAAGCAAATATTATGTCCCACAAACTCTGTAAAGCCTTCCTCAAGGGCATCTTTTTGCTTAGACCTCCAGTTAAGGATCCGCCCCCACCATTGGATTTGAATTTGGTTCTAACGTCATTGTTTCTGCCTCCCTTTGAACCCGCAACCTCTTGCTCCATCAAGCTTCTTTCTTGGAAAACTCTGTTTTTAGTAGCCATAACATCTGCCAGAAGGGTATCGGAACTTCAAGCCTTGTCTGTCCGTCCCCCTTATTTGGTTTTTCATAAAGACAGGGTAACTCTCAGAACAAATCCTTCCTTCCTACCGAAAATGTCCTCTGAAGCAAATTTAAACCACTCTATTGACTTGCCTGTCTTCTTCCCAGACTGTTCCAACAGGGCTGAACAGAAATACATTCATTGGATGTTCATTGCCAACTACGGTATTATCTAGACAGGACTAAACAACTCAGAAAGTCAGACCAGCTCTTTCTCTCTTGTGCTGAAGGGAAGAAAGGGCTTCCAGTATCAAAGGTTACTCTTTCCCAGATGGTTGACATCCATTATTACCTTTGTCTATGAGTTGAGACACAGGCAACTTCCGTCTAGGCCTAAGGCTCATTCAACTAGGGCACTATCAACATCAACAGCCTTTCAAGCAAGGTTACCATTAGATGCCATATGTGCAGCAGCTACATGGGCTTCCCAACATACCTTTATTGCCCATTACAAACTTGATATAGCCTCCAGAAATAGAGCTGACTTTGGTTCCACTGTACTGAGGAGTCTGTTCCATTGAGCCACCCAGGACTAAGGTGCTAGGGACGCTGTCCCATCCAGCAAGAATGAAGGCGAGAATGACAACATTAAGAAGTTATGTTCTTACCATAACGTTCCATGTTAGTTGTCTTCTTCTCGCCTTCTTTCTTGCGTCCCTCCCTCCTGCCCCCTAGCCTGGACAGACTTGAAGGTCTCTGAGTCCTTCCATTTCATGAGATACAATACTTTACGGTTTCCCCGTATTTTTAGTGTTACCAGCAGGGAGTCCGTACTTGGAAATGGGGATAATAATAATAAATTTATACTATGTGTTAGCTGCCAACGAGATCTGGGGAGTTAGCGCATGGTATTGTGGGATATAGGGCTGCCTCGAGCTGGTAAAAATAGCTCTCGAGCTATAGTATAGGCCGAGTCGGAGCCGAGGATCGGCTCCGAACCCCATCCAGCAAGAAAGAAGGCGAAAAGAAGACAACTAACATGGAATGTTATGGTAAGAACATAACTTCTTATTATATGCATAAAGTGCAGAAAGTATTCTAAGAACTAAGCCACAATGAGAATGGAGAAAGGAGATTTTTGCTGATATGGGTGACTGCAGTTAGTGGTACAGAGAATAAACAAGAGGGGGCTATAATTTATTGGAGAAAGTTGACAAAGAAACCAAGGTAAAGGGAGCAAATAACTAGACAGGGAAAGGTAACAGAATGGGAAGAGGCTTAGAAGACATTCGCATTGCAGGCTAGAGACTGCCTTCCCTATCCAGGATTGATATCAGAGTATAGGGAAACCTAAAGTGAAAGACCTGCTCTGGTAGAGTTTTTAGTTGAATCGAAAACAGAAACTGCTGTTAAAAAGGGGGTAATTAGTAGGGCATATAAAATATTGCATGATAGCTATAGGAATCAATATAGGAGGCTAGAAAAGATTGAGAAGAGGGATTGGTTACACACTTCGCAGGGATACAATGGGATGAAATTTGTATGGCTCCCAAGTATATAACAGTTTTGAAGGTTTAGGATTTTTGCTTGGAAGTGTTTGGATATGTATTTTTATACCCCAAGCAGACTTCAAAGAATTTTTCCTTAGGGAGATAGCACATGTTGGAGGTGTAATGGGGAAGAAAGAGATAACTGGGAGCATATGAGTTGGCAAACTTCTAAAATTCCCTACAGATTACTCTGTCAGAAATATTGGTTATGCAAATGGGTGTAACTAAGGCAATTATTGTTTAAGCTGGGATACAGGATCTGAATTGTCTAGACATAATGAGGCTTTGACTAAGTTTAATTCTTGTGGCTGCCAAAAAAGCAATTGCTAAAAACAGAAATCAGTCTAAACCAACTGTATTTGAAGTATTGAATATTGTAACAGCCATACTGGATTACACCTCCTTCCACACTTTCAGACCACAAACTGAAGGTGTGAAAACTAAAGGAGGGGGTGTAGCAATATTCATTAAAGAAAAGTACACCGCAGGATTGGTTCAACAGTATGATTCCTTGGAGATGCTTTAGGTGCAATTAACTGTTGGTGGGACACCTATTAAAGTCATTGCCAGCTACAGGACCCTCTCCATGAATCAGGATGCCCACTGTGATTTGGATCTACTTGAGTCTATCAAGATGCATCCGAATGCCATGATTTTAGACAACTTTAACTACCCATCCATTGACTGTGTAAATTACTCTTGCTCAAACTCACTTGCCTAAAGGTTCCTCAACTTCATTAACTCCAGTGCGAAGCTGGTTGATACCCCCACAAGAGGCACCAACATCCTGGATCTGGTGCTTACTTATATGGGGGACTGCTATAACACCCCCATTGTGAGGTCTTCCCTGGTGAGATCTGACCACATATCAGTCTTATTTGAAGTAATTATTACACCTGCTCCCCCCGCAACACCTAGACAGAAAATCAACTCCAAAGCAGATTATAACCTCTTACGAGATGGTATAAATAGCTTCACTGCACCTTGCCCATTAAATGGAACTGGCGACTATGCCAAGTTCTACACCATTGCATTTATACAAACACCTGTATAACTGCATTGACTCAGCCGTACCTGATAGGACCAAAACAAGCTCTTCAAGAAAGAGCAAACCTGCCTGGTGGACAACTGCTATTAACGGGCTTTATAATAAGAGGAAGAAATTGCTGTCTAAGAGTAAGAGGGAGCAGGCCCTAAACTGGAAACACTCCCCCCTCAGCTTAAACAAGCAAATAAGACTTCTTGTGAATTCCTTCAAAGCAAATTGCGAATCCAAATTGGCTTCTTCAACTAAGGGCAATCAAAAGGCGTTCTTTAGCCAGGGAATTATTATGGCTAGGCTTGTATAGGCCCTAGGGCTGATAGCCTAGTACCAACCTCTGAACATCCTTAACCTAAAAGGAAGGGCCCAAATTTGTACCAAACTGGTAGTTAATGTTACCACATATACTGAGCCTGTGGACACAAGCTGACCTGTTAGCCGACAGGTTCCTATGAAAACTCCACTCCCCTGTCCCTGCCACATATACCCCTATGACATCCCTGCCATCTGTCCCCTACCTTATATCTCTAAAGAGCAGGTCATAAACACTCTCGCAAAGGCCACAAACACAGCATGTATGTGATCTGGTAACATCCCTGTATGCATCATTCATGGGCTCCAACAAGAATTAGCAACAACATTGGATAGCCTTTATGATCATAATCTTAGCACCAGCTTCATCCCAGCTGAATGGAAAATGGCCACCATTATCCCCTTGCACAAAGGTGGTACTTCCACTGACCCTGGGAACTATAGACCCGTTAGCCTTATCTGCAAGGCCATGGAGCGAATCACCATAGATCTTATCAACAGAGTATCTCCAAACACTTGACCATACTCTATTTAGATTTGTCAAAGGGAGATCTTGCCTGTTAAACCTATGGACTTCTTAGAGACAGTCACCAAGGCCCTGGACGAGAGGAAATCTGTGCATACAACCTACCTAGACTTAGCCAAGGCTTTTGACACTATACCCCACTCAGGCATCGTTGATAAACTCACCCAGCTAGGAATCAACCCTTACATCATTAGGTGGGTCACAAACTGGCTCACTGATGGATTCCCCTATTTTGACTGTATGGGTTCTACCTCCAACAGCAGACTCCTTACCAGTGGTGTTCCACAGGGATCAGTCCTGGAACCTCTGCTGTTCAGAATCTATTTCTCTGAAGTACAAGCAAAAACTAAAGGAATGGGGCTGACAGAGTTTGCTGACAACTGCAAACTGGGAGTGGTCATAGAATCTCCAAACTATGTCCGCATCCTACAAGAGGGTCTTATGCAAACAAATAATTGGTGCCAGAGTCACGGCCTTAAACTCAGTGCAAAAAAAATGTATTATCATCCCTTTCAGTAAGGGAGATATTCCTGCTAACTACCACATCAATAGCAACACCCCAAATACTCATTCAGTGGTGAGAGACTTGGGCACACAGGTTGACAGCAACCTTACCTATGATCACCATGTCTCCACAGTGGTAAGAGGGGCATTCTATAGTGCTCATCCCATAAGTAAGGGCATTGCCTCCAAAAAAAAAAAAAGGTTATAATTTCTATGTACTCTTCCTTCATCAGGCCAGTAATTGAGTACAACGCCTCTTTTGGTATGTACCTTTCCAAACATCTGCAGAAATTGAAGAAACCATAAAGGTTCCTCTGAAGGAAAATGAAAGGTCTTCAGCATCTGTCCTATATGGATCAGATGAAATTGCTGTCACTTTATTTTGTTTCATACAGACTCCTCGGAGGCAATCTCTGCCTTGCGTATAGGGCAATCTCCGACCCTGCTTTATTGGAAATGCTGCATATCCGCAAGTCAAGTGACGCAGGGGTTACTCACTGTAAAGACCTTAACCTGGTATGTGACATTAATAGAACCCGCTGGTGGGACAGATTGTCTCCCAGAGATTACCACACCTTTGGAACAGACTCCATCTTCATGTCAAACAGAACACCTCATTGGCCCTCTTCAAACACAGTCTGGATGATTGGATGGGTAACCGTAAATTCACCCGGGGTTTCGACCTTTGTCTCTCTTAAACAGGGGTAATAGGTGCTGATCATGGAAACAAGGGTAACTTGGCTCGGCTTGTAAAGACCCTAGGGCCATTGGCCTAGTAGCTTCCCATGATCCTATGAAAAAAAAACTGGAAGTGAGATCTTTAGGAGCAAGTTACACAGAACAAACTTGGAATTGCAGGAACAATACATGCAGAACAATGTTTTGGAGGAGGAGTGAGATTTGAGGGAAGGCACGAATTGGGCAATTTATGTAGTACTGGGGCTCAATGTTAGTTATACATAAAGATGTGATGTATGTTTGTAACTAGGAGCATGTTAATATGTTTTTATATACATGTATATAATATATATATATATGTTTGCATATGTTTTAAGTGATAGTTCAGTAAAGGTATTAAAAAATCTATCCATCCGTAATCCTCTTTTCACCCTTTTTTGCATATGGGTTTAGTGTGTCACATTAGCAATGACCAAGGCACTCTGGTGTATGAGGTATGTAGAGGTTTACATCCTAATGTCTTACCTACAGAAACTTGCATGTCCTGGTTCACATTCTTTCCAGAGAATTTAGTTTAAGTAACCACCGCTTGAAAGCCGTCTTGTGCAAAATTACATGTTATAGTAATTACCTAATTTATATAAACTCTCACATATTAATGTTATCTACATAATCACTTCAGTAATTGCACTGTTTAATTCTATACATGATTAAAAGGTTTTATTTTGAAATTGTTTAGAGTGCCGAATGTTGTTTTCCATTTAGGATATGTTAGCATTGTCTTAACTTGCATAAGAATTTTTAAATATTTCATTTTGCTTTCCTTTTGTCAGAAGCGAACCCTAAGCAACACATCCCTCAAGATGAGTATGTGCAGAACCTTAAAAGCATGATTGAGTATTTAAAAGGCATTAGTATTACTGAAGATAAAGTCATTCTTATAACTCCTCCACCAATTGAAGAAGCAGCATGGGAAAAGGAGTGCATTTTAAAAGGTAAAAAAGTTAAAATCCGTTTCCTTAAAGAAGGGCTTTTAAGTCAGTTTGACATTATACTCGGACTGCTTTGTATTCCTGATTTGAGTTCTTGAGTTATACTTTACAAATGATGCATGTATTTTGTCTTCAAAAACTCTTTTTTTTTTTTGTAACATTGTATTGCTGAGAACATCACTTGTTGTAGAATGCTACATGATTTTCAAGTTCTGCAGGGGATTCATTTCAAAGCATATATACTCTTATTTACACAGTAAGATAGATTTTTTTCCCTGAAACATGAACTTTCTTGTATATGTAATATATTTCTGTGATTCAGGCTGATGTTTTATATTTTGATCATCTTTTTGATGTTGATGGGAAAGACTGTGTCTTTTAACCTACATTGACCAAAGGACCACCTTATCTAGTCACTCAGAAACCTCATTTCAATTATATGTGGTAACAGAGCTGAAGTAGAGTATTTCACCAATCAGGGGTCATGACATATGACTTGAGAAACGGGTGGGAATATTTTTGCTCTTGTGAATACTGGTTTTGTGACAGGAGCTAGAAAACATAGTTGTCATTTTTTTTTAACTCTGTTTATTTCATTCTACTATAACATACAATTTATATTTATGGTGCACTATTTTGCTCTAGCAGTTGAGTAGCTATGCATCTTCCCTTAGAATTATGGAATCCATACACCCCTTCCATTGCATTATACATACCACTCAGCTCAGAACCAAAGCTTACAGTCAAATAATACACACTGACCAACTTTCCATTAATTTAATTTAGTTTGTCTACATTAGCCTTCTTATGTGTACAGGGAGACAACTTACATGTACCTATTATCTTCCTCTGTCAAATAGGAGCATCCCTAAACCATGTTATCATAGCCCCTAGGTCCTAATACCAATCAAATTAAACCTCTTCATTCCTCCCTTTATGGGTTTCCACATTCCTCTTTGATGTACCTGTCCATTTATTGCTTTAGTTGTCCTTGTCCAGTGAATCAATTTTTCTGTACCTTTATTTTCCTATATAAATTGACTGTTTTACTTCTGAAGTCTAAGTGACTCTACTGCAGAAATCACCTCTGCAATTATTGGGTAGTTCTGGCTTTTCCAGTTCCTTATAATTGCCTTTTGGGCCATCAACACTGTTATCCATACAAGACATTCTTTTGACAATGGTTGGAAGAAAGGGTTTTTCATCTCCATGAAAAATAACTCTACTGTAATCCCTGTGTCATTGTTGCCAGATCCTGTTTATACTGTCTAAGTTCCCTACATTCCAGGCAGACATGCTGTCACATCTCCTCATCCCCATTAGACATATTCAGTAGTTTGTGTTAGTTGCTGGGAAAATTTCAGATAACCTATCCATTGTGTAAAAGATATGTTAACATTTCCACCATAAGATTTGATACTTCATAGCTATACTTCGGACAGCGCAGTGGTGCAGCAGTAGCGTTGTCACCTCACAGCAAGAGGTTCTCTAGTTCAATTCTTGGCTGGAGTGCCTTCTGTGTGGAGTCTGCATGTCCTCCCTGCATTCGTGTGGGTTTCCTCCAGGTGCTCCGGTTTCCTCCCACATTATAAAGACATGCGTCTGGGGCATTTCTCCCTGGCCTTTGCTGAAAATTGGCTTTGTTCCAGGTCGGACTTTCCCGGTTAACAAATGTTAAATAAATAAATATTCTTGGTATCCATAATACTCACCTTCTGTGATTTCCCTCCTTAACAGTCTGGCCCACTTGTCCTTTTCTTTAATCATTAATTTTTTTGATTTATCAATCTCATTGTAGATTTCCATCTCAGTACTTTGCTCCGCAATACCTCTTCCCTTTGTTATTTTAACCACTTGATCACCTATTGCCAGATATCATCCTCTTCCAATTTCTAGTCAGTTGTCTTTAATTGCTGGTTCAACCCATCATATAGAAGTCCCTCCCCCCAAATATTCCATATTTGTCTCTCAACCACTCCCAGCTTGTAATATTTCCATGTTTCAATAATTTGTGCCAATATTGGTCCCCTTGAGGTATCCTTTATTCAGTGCCAGCTTATTACCTGTAGTCTGTTGGGAGCAAATCCTGCTTCCACTGCTTTAGGACTTTATTTTTCAAAAGTTTTAGAATTCCATTTTTCAAATCTTGTAACAAAAGTGTTCCAAATCATTTTTCTCTCTCCACCCCACATTAACTATGGGATAGCTGTCCTATCCATTTACAGTCTTTTTCAAGGATTATGCCTCTCCATCTAACTCATTATGCTCTGTTTTGGCACATATTATAATGTTAGCTGTGTTACTAGTTCCTATTTTTTCATGTCTGGGAATTCAGCCCCTCTATATCCCTTGGTCACTTCATTTTATCCCATGCTGCCTCTTGTTTTTCTACCTTGCTAGAGAAACTGTTTCATCCACTTTTCTATCCTCATTCCATCTTGTTACTTGATTTGCCACCAGAAGGCCTGCAGGTAGCATAAAATGTGTGTGAGAGAGTGTACCAGTGTAGCAGCTGCATACTTTGGTTCATTTCCAAACTATGTCTCTTCCAGTTTTGTAGATTCCTATGTATCTTCCCTTTTTTATCAGTAAAAGTGTAGCTATTGTCCTTTCCTGTTTCACTAGTTTTAACCTTAGATATTCTGTATTATCAAGCCTCCAGATTCCTGGGTAGTGCCCACATAGCTCTTCTATTTCTGGTATGTTTATATGAGGGGCCTGCATTTTTCCTGTGTTACCTCATAACTGGATATCCTGTTTAATTATTCCAACAGCTGCCATAATATGGGCAGATCCTCCTTTGAACAAGCATGGTAATCAGGACATCATCTGCAAATAATGAGATATTTAACTCCATCCCTACCCAGGCATGTCCATCCTTACCCAGGTATATCCCCACAAGAGTAATGACTTCATTTTTTCTGCGATTGATTTTAAATACACTGCAGGGCTGAGGACATCAGTCAACCTTGCCTTGTACCCTGGGTGATTTCTTTTGATGAGCATTCCCTTACCTTAATTCGAGCTCCCTCAGGGTAAAATTTAATTTCCTCCAATACACTGACTAGGTAGTCCCATTCCACTCTGTCGGAGGCTTTCTCTGCATCTAACCCCACTAAACCTACCGGACTGTTTCTAAGGTTGGCATCTTGAGTTATCTTAATAGTTCTTCTCAAGTTATCTCCCACCTACAAAACCCAGCTGATCTGATGAAATCACTTTGGGGAGTATCGTATTCAGTCTTGCTGCCATTATTTCCATAAGTAATAATGGTTTAGAACTAAGATGGGGTGTTAATATGAAGTCCGCACAAGGTCCTTCACTTCTTTATATGTTGGTAATATCACTGCTATCCTTCATAAACAAGGACTGTGTTCATAGATCTGTGTTAAACAGTTCATGCCATATCTTTATCATTCCATCCCCCACCACATTCCACAGCTCATTGGGTAGGCCATCTGATCCTAGCAACTTCCCCTTAGCAGTTCTCATTATTACCTATTTTATTTCCTGTTCTGTTATTTCCCTTAACAATCCTGCTCCTTCAGGATTCCAAGATGGCTGCACACTGATCAGCAGCTTAACTTCAGCTCTCCTAGTGTGAAAAGAGAAACTGAGAGACAGGGGTTAGTAATTCTGCCAGTTTTAGTAAAATTCACTTACTGGCTAGTAAGTAAACTAACTGCCTGGATGCCAGCAAAGAAAATTAACTAGAAAAGGTCCAGAGAAAACACTGACTGGAAAGAATCCTGCAGCTATTCAGCAAAAAGCAGTACAAGCTCCAGCTTTGGTATTAGAGATGCCTTCCAGTAATTGGGAGGAAAAAAATCAAATGTGCTCAGAGCTGATTAAAGTAAATGAAATATTGAAGGAGTATATCAGCTCAAATAAAAGTCTGAAACGAATGAAAGAAGTTTTAGACACTTATTCATTTGAACGAATAAAACTGCAAAAATCTGAGATCAAAAGGAAGAAAAGGCAGGCTGAGTATTAGACTTCTCAAAAACAGCTGTTTTAAAAAATGGCAGACTTAGAGGACAGAGCACTCTGAGAAAACCTCACATTTTTTGCCGTTCTAGAGAAAATAGAAGGAACAGACTGTATTATGTTTATGAAAGCACAAATAAGCAACTGAACTGGTATTCTACAGCAGGATTTGTTAACGGAAAGGGCACATCATGTGTATGCCCCAGTCCTGGTCATGAGAAAGCAACCAGGATCTGTATTAGTAAATATGGTCCTGATGGAACTGTGGCAGAAGGGCAAAATATTAAAAACTGAAGACAGTAGAGTGTTTGTGGAAATTGACTATTCACTGTACAGCAGGCAGAAGAGAAGCAAATTTATCCCAGTATTCAGTGAATGCCAAGAAGCAGGTGTGAGATTTAAGCTGTTGTATTCAGCTGTCGTCGAATATTTTTTCCTGAAGAATCAAAGCCATGTTTTGATTCAGAACAGGTTATAAGGAAATACAAAAGTTTGTTCAACAAAATGTGAGCCATCAAAAAGAAGGGGACACTGCCTGTCATTCTTCTGATAATAAAGCTCACAGAAGTAAAGGGAAACCTTTCCATTGTCACAAAGGAAAATGCTTGAAAGACAGAAAAAAAAGCACAGAAGTTGACTAGAAAAATCGGGAGGATCTTGGACTTGAACCAGATTTTTGGGGTTGGCAGACGAAGATGAACAAGAAGAAAATCAGCTACACTATAATCAGTGAATAAATGTGAGACTGTAAAGTATAGATCACATTTGTGAAGTATAGCTTTACAAGAAAAAGTGTCCTAGAAAGACTGGACTTTTGTTGACTTTGTTAAACTTGTGAAGGGACTAAAAGGCATATATCCCACTTTAAGATCATAGGAGGTTACTAGGCTAATGGCCCTGGGGCCCTTCCAAGCCTAGCAAAGAGGTTATCCCCAAAACGAAACCTCAGTCAGCACCTGTCACCCCTGTCGATGAGGGACACAAGTGGAACTCCTGGGACATACTTGTGATTTCCCATGCACTCATCAAGGCTTTGTGTCATTAAACTTTGGAACAATGCTAAAAAGGAAAAAAAAGTAACCAAGTAAAACATATTTGTTCTTAGCAGTATTTGTATAAAACATTGAATGATATGAATGCATGTTATATAGTAAAGCATTTTCAGTGACTGCTTTTTGTGATAAAGATTTTAAAGTAAACAAGTACTTTTTTCTTTAGTTTTAAGAAATGTAGGTATTACAGTGTAAAAAGAGAAGAAATGCCTAACAAAAGCATTTTTAAATTAATATGCTTTAATCTTGGGCCGTTGGGTTGGGGGATGGAATGTAAAAGTGCAGTGATTATAATACATGCATAGTTGAGATGTTTCTTTTACTTTTGCACAGGTGAATTAATGCCCTTGGCTTAATGTAATAACATTTTTTGTGTGTGTAACCAAGTGGACCTTAAAAATAAGAGATCACAATGTTCAGTGCGAGTTGAGAAGTTTGCAGCTAAGGGCAAGCTGTACATTGTGTTCTTATGTTTCCAAAGAAACAAGCTGACTACAGGTGAAGACAATAGAGCTTGAGAGGTCTGGACAATATTTAATGAAACAAACATAAAAGTGAAAGGTACATGGTCAAGCTGCTTAATACAAATAACGCTTGTAATTATTGGAGGTGAATAAGAGACAGCAGCTTTTCTGGTATATACATTTTTCAATGCATTTTTTTAACATTAATTTAGTTTTATTTAAAGTAACCAGTGCACTTTTTCTTAATGATCAACATTAATGGTTTTGAAAACATAGAAGATGTTTTTCACTTCTGGGATGGGAATAAAAATAGGATAAAAAGAGACAGCAGTTAGTGTAAATAGAGCACAGGATGTAACATGCATCTTAGCATGGATAACCTTCATCTTAGGTTAGGTAATGCCTGTAGGCTCAGCTGTATTTGACATATTGTTCCTATCAGGAGGGTTAAACTTCATTGTTTGAAGGTGTACATTTTTTTGCGTTTGTTTTAAGATAATAGGTTATTGGGATGTTTGTTTTTAATTTTTTTTTTTTTGAGGGTTTTCTTTAAAACAAAACGTCTTGGAAAAATGTGACATAGGTTCAAATGGAATCAACACGAAATAACCTGCTAAACATTAATGGGTACATGTAACACAAAAGCTGAAAACAGACATTTAAAAAGCTGTTGTATATAATAGGTGGGCATGATAACTTATTATCATAATGGCCACAGTGTCCATATTATTTTGGAATGTGAATGGCCTCAAAGGTATAGATAAAAAGGTAAGAGAACTGAATTATATTAAGAGATGCAGAGTGCAAATAGCAATGCTACAGGAGACACATTAGGAAAGAAGTGAACACGAATTTGATAAAGGCAGGATTTCAGGATGGATATTCAGCAGAATATTATAGACAAAAGAAAAAGGGAGTTCTTATAATTGTTAGAGGAGTGTCATTAATGATAGAAGAGAGAAAAAGATAAAAATGGTAGATTTGTTGTATTAAGTGGCGCCTGGCAAGGAAGAAGGATTACACTAGCATGTATCTATATTCCACCTAAAACTACTATTATGTAGCTTAAGAACATTTTGGGAGAAATAGCTTTCATCAGAGAATGTTACTTACAGGTGGGGAATGGAACTTGATGTGCAGCAGTCAGTAGGTATCTGGGGACCTAGAAGGGAAAATATAATAATAAAAGAGGGCAGGTTTCTGAAGAAGCTTATGAAAATAATTTGGCATGAAAGACGTGAATTCAGTAGTAGGAGCGCTGAGAGAATTTAGATATTATTCCCAAATGTAAAATAAGACTAGACTAGACAGAAATTGTATTTCACAGGAACATATGCATTTAATTGAAGACTTTAAAAAACATCCAATAAGTCTTGCAGATCATTTGCAAGTAACAACTAAAATAAAAATGCAGGGTAATAAAGTAAGAATGAGACACTGATGCTTCCCCACCTACATGTTAAAAAGAAGGGAATCTAAGGAATGGATAGTGGAAATTATCTGAGAGTTATTGAGTAAGATATAAATGTATTCAGAAGTTGTAGCTAGTGAGTGGAATAAAATGAAATAGAAATAAAAGAAAAGATAAATGGTTTAGAAGTAACAGGAATTATTTAGATGGGGGCATAGGTTGAAGTGTTGCAGAATAAGAGGAATCTCACTGAACAACAAGAGGCACAACTGCAGAGTGCTAAGAGACTTTCTGGATAATATGCAGGAGTTTAGGAAGATTTCTGTTAAGCAACTGTTTTTCATAACTCCAGAGCACAAAAACTTTAGTGCAGTGACTTAGGCAACAGAAAGTAGAAAGGGTGTTTGCCAAACATAGGAAACTTATACAAGAAAAATAACTACAGATCTTGTAGAGGTATTAGAGGTATTTCAGAAATTGTATGAACATTTGTATAAAGCAGCGAAAGATGGAAATCAAGAAAAAGCACAAATGGAAATGTTTATGAAGACTTAAATATGACAAGGTTAGAGGTAAATGAGGCTCAACAATCAACGGTTAAGACAGGAGGCGATGAGATAAAAATTGTGACGTATAATCAGTGTGCAGGAAAGTCTTTAGTAACAGATGGTTCCTGTAGAAGTCTTGGAAGCTAGGAGGGAAGAAAGTGATAAAAGATCTGGAAGGTTTTGTTCAACAGTATTTTAAAAAGAGGGGAAGCACCAGCATCCTGGAAGAAAACTGCGGTGGCTGTAATACCTAAAGATTGTAAAGACCTATTACACCCAGCTTCATATAGGCCCTTTTCAATTTTAAACCATGATTGTAAAGTATTTGTCTGTAATAGCTAAAAGAATGGCAAATGTGTTGCCAAAATTGATAGATATGGATCACTGTGGTTTTGTGGAGGGAAGGCAAACATTTGACAACATTAATTGAACAAGGATGATCCAGAAGGAAGCAGAATGTAAGAAAATTGGTGGGTCTTCTTGCAGAGAAAACATTCAATAGAGTAAGCTGGGATTGTGAATAGGGCAGTGAATGGATTTGTACTCCCTGATGCAATAATAAGGTTAATTGGGAGGATATGTAAGGGATCTGAGGGAAAATTTTAAAGTGCGGAGGCTCGTCCCTGTGTTTGCATTATGTTTAGAGCCATTGACAAAGACAATAAGGGACTCAGAAATTCAAGGATGTAATTGGCATGGTGATAAAGAAATGTTGCCTTTAGGATCATAGAATCATAGGAGGCTACTAGACTATCAGCCCGAAGGTTATTTCAAGCCTAGTTGTTTCATCCCAATGTAATAGGTTCATAGGTGTGTATTAGGCTAATGGCCCTAGAGCCTTTACAAACCTAGCCCATAAAAGTGCCCTGGCATCATGCCGCACGACATTAGTTCCCAGTGCCTCTATCAAGCAGAGCCACTGGAGTGATCCCTAGGATGAACTTTCTATAACCCATCCACTCATCAAGATCTCTCTTGAAGAGGGACAGCAAAGTGCTCTGCTTGACATGTATGGGAAGTCTTTTCCAGAGCATGGGCAGTCTCTGGGTGAGGAACCTGTCCCTCCAGCATGTTCTCTTGATTGTGGTAATGAGGTTGAGGTCTCTGGAGTGTGTGGTGCGGAGGGATTGGGATTTCTTTAGATGTAGCATTTCTAACAGAGCTGGGTCAGGCATAGCTTTGTAAGTCAAGCAGAGATTGCCTCTAAGTAGGCGATATGAGACAGAGAATAGCTTGAGTCTTTTGAGTCTGTCCATGTAGGACATGTGTTTAATGCCTAGGATCCTCTTCGTGAGGTACGTCTCTGGCCTCTCCAGCTGTTGCAGGTGTCTAGTGAGGTACATGCCAAATGGGGCATTATACTCTGGTCTAATGAGGGAAGAGTAGAGAGAAACGATGACCTCTTTCTTCCTGGATGCAATAGGCTTGGTAATGAGATGTGCCACATAGAAGGACTTTCTGACCACAGTGGCAATGTGGTGGTCAAAGGAGAGGTTGCTGTCAACCTGCATCCTCAGATCTCTTATAACACCTTCAGTGTTCAGTGGACTCCCATCGATGTGGTAATTAGTGGGAACTGAGTTTTTACCAAAGGGGATGACAACTCATTTTTGGCGTTAAGCTTAAGACCATGGTTTCAACACCAGTCATTGGTCTCAGTGAGGCCTTTCTGTAGGATGTCTGCATCACTTGGGGAGTTAATAATGGCTCCCAGCTTGCAGTTGTCTGTGAAATTGGTCCGCCAGAGTCCCTTTGTGTTGGCCTGGACTTCTGAGAAGTAGATGCTGAACAGGAGATGACCCAGGACCTATCCTGGTGGGACTCCACTTGTGACTGGTTGGCAGTCTGACTTGAAGTCTGCTATTTCTCACTGTGTGTTCTATCTTTGAGCCATTTTGCAGCCCACCTAGTGATATAGGGGTTGATGCCTAGTTTGGTGAGTTTATTAATAATTCCCAAGTGAGGAACGGTATCAAAGGCCTTGGCCAGATCGAGGTAGGCTGTATGCACTGTCTTACCTTCATCCACAGCCCTGGTGACTGACTCAAAGAAGTCAACCAGGTTAAGCAGGCATGATCTCCCTTTTCACAAAGCCAAATTGCATGGGGTCGAGAGTTTGGAGATTTCCTATATCTTTGTTAATCCTCCATAGCTTTACATATCAGACTTGTCAGGCTAATGGAGCAATAATTCCCAGGGTCTGTAATCACTCCCCCTTTATGGAGAGGGATGACTGTAGCAGTGCGCCATTCGGTAGGGACAAAGCCTGAGGTGAGGCTTTGACTGAATAGGGCACATAGATGTGGTGCCAGTTCACTTTGTAGATCATGGTAGCAGTATTCTTGGCCTTGGACAATTCTGCTTTCACCTGTGCTGCAGTAATGCTGGGTGCCTGGCATTCTTCCGGTATTGTGATTGGTCCTTTTGGGGGCAGAGAGGGGTAAAGTTGGCACTGGATCTGTCGGCCAGTATGTTGGAAATATCTGCTGGATCAGTATAGGAGGTACTATTGTGCAGTCACTCATATCAAATCTGGGTATTGCCATGGAGGTTCTTGATATAACTGTAGAAGACTTTGTGATTGTTTTTAGTATCTGCCACAATTCTGCCTTCATAGCTGGCTTTGGAGGATTTGATGAGGGATCTCAACTTTTTGTTGAGGCTAATAAGGGAGTTTTTCCAGTCTTGGGACTTCACCTTTTTCTGCAACAGTTTTCATCCTTCTGTTGTAGAATTTATTAATGACAGAGGACCACCAGATTGGCTTCCTTTTTTTGGAGGAGAGCGTCTTGGTTCTGTTGGGTATGGCTAGTTCCATGCATTTATGTACATGTTCGTACAGTGCATTGGTGTATTATTCAGAAGTCATGCAGCTATTTTCCATTGACATGGGTGCCATGAAGTTAGCCACCTCTGTTTTTAGGAGCCCAAAGTCAGCTTTGGAGAAGTTTTTCAAGGTAGTTACCTTTGCGGGGGGTATGGGTGAGATGTGGATTTCCATGGTGATAAGTTTATGGTCAGATCTGACCAGGGAGGGATTGACTGTTGGTGTAGCGCAACGGTCGCCCATGTTAGTAATAACCAGATCAAGGATGTTGCTTCCACAAGTGGGGGTCAGAATGAGCTGATCCAGGGCATTGGAACTGATGAATTCCAGGAAGTGTTGGGCCATTGTATTGGTGCTTGAGTAGTTTTCCCAGTTGATGGAGGGGGGTAGTTGAAGTCTCCTAGTATGAGAGTGTAAGGTTGGACCTTGATAGATTCCTGAGTGCTTAGGAATGTGGAGTAAGAGTCTAGGGACATGGTGTGGGGGACCTGTAGCAGGCTATGACCTGGATCGCCATCTAACCCAATGTTAGTTGTACCTGAACTATCTCAGATTTGTTATGCTGGACTACTAGTCTGGAGGTGTGCATATCCTTTATGAATATGGAGACAGCACTGAGTTTGGAGCTTCAGTCCATGTTTCAGGGCCAAAAGGTGTGGAATGAGTTATAACCTGGTAGCACAGGGGTGTTTTCCACCGCTTTAAACCAGGTCTCCGTTACAGCACAAATGCCGATGTTCTCCATTTTGAGGAGTGCTTCAAGGAAGTGCATCTTGAGATTTAGGTTCTTATACACCACTTCCTTAGGTTCTTATATGTTCGTTTTGCGGTCTGAAGGTGTGAACCAATAAAATATCTTCAAATAAAAAATAATAAATTCTAGTTAAAACTGAATTAAAGAAACATATTTGTATAAAACAGATGTAAAGCAGTACATCAAAACAAAATTGTGTGTATGCAAACATACACAAATAATGTACAGTCATAAATATATATTCAGATAAACTTATTTAATCATAACATTTGCATCTGTAAAACACATTTAATGTTAATAGTCTCATTTAGACCAGGGAACTGGTCTGCAACTAAATAAATTTGCCATCTACTTTCTATGCATTCTGACAAAGTTTTAAAGTCTCCACAAAGTATCCCAGGACTCGCACAGTCAAGCACAAAAAAAGAAAACTTTTTGTAATTATCACAAACGGCTGCATGCTGTGCCAAAGCATTTGTCATGTCTTTGTTTCTAATGGCCAATGTGTTCATATATCTGTTTACTTAGACATCTGATGGTCTTGCCAATGTAGAAACCTGAACAGGAATGTCACACTAGATGACTAGAATTACAGTCAAAATTACCCTTAGCCCAAATAGTCTTTAAGATGTTTAATCTCAGTAGAACTGGCACTGGCAATGTATCTACATTGCCTACAATGGCCACAAGGAAAGGTTCCAAGTTATTCATGTCCTACAGGAGAATTAACAACCATGGGCCAGATTCAGGAAGGCTTACACGGAGTTTAAGAGTAGTGTAAGCCTCCGTGTAAGCCTCCTGATTCAGCAACAGCCCAAATCTCCGTGTAAGAGACAGCTAACACGTCTCTTACACGGAGTGGGCGTGGAAATGCTCAATACCTCATTTGCAGCTGACAGATATGCAAATGAGGTATGTGAGCGATCCACGAAGCCCAAACCAGTCCGTGTAACGGACGTGTTAGCTGCAGAAATGTACTCAGCTGACAACTGAGTACATTTCTGCAAAATTAAAAACGGAGCTATGTCAGCTCCATATAAAGGGTGCATTTGTTACAGTAAGCATGCCAATGGTCAAATATGTGGCCATTGGCATGAAAAAGTGTTGCAAAAATAAATTATATAACTTTTTTTTTTCCACGGGATTTTTGTGTTTAACTGCAGCGCACACCCGCGCAAACGGGGTGCGCTACCTAAAACTAAAAACCGAAGCTTATAAGCCCACAATTGTGGGATTTATGTATTACATGGAATGTCAATGGAGGGACTTGCAGACTAAAAACAATATGGTCTCCGTTTAGTGGTTGTCAAGGGGGGAAGCTCCGTGTAAGATATGTAACTAAGCATTACTAGGCAATCCTATGTAAATGAGGGTTACAATACTGAATCACACTGCCACATAGGTAATGAGCACTTTCTGAGTAGTGTAAGAGTTAGAGAAGGGGGAGGAACAGAGTAAGAGGTAGGTGACATCACGGGGGGGAAGGATAGAAAGAAATGTACCAGATTGGAGGGCAATGTAAGGTAACAGATGACAGACAGACATCAGGGAGGGAGGTGTGTCCCAACAGAACACTAGGAAAGTCAAGAAATTGAGGGCATACGCTATCCCTACACTCTAAGTTTCTTGATATACGTGCATGCGTGCGTGTGCGCGCGTTTAAGGCAGGTTCTACATGTGGGAGCGTGTTGCAAACTGTTTACAACGGTTTGCGCGGGCGTGCACGTGTGTAAGGCAGTGTGCGCGCGTTTTAGCATGAATCAGTCTAGCTAACACCGTGTAAGGATGTGTGCGCGCGTGTAACACCGTGTAGGGATGTGTACGCGCGTTTAAGTGACTGTGAGCGTGTTCAAGCTGATGTGCACAATGCTCCCCTTCAGGAAACAGAGAGGAAACAGGAAACAACCAAAATACACGGAAACTGCCAGGGAATACTGCTGAGGTTAATTGGTGGAAACAATTACAAGCAGGCAATGACACAGGCAGACTAGAAGCCCAACCCAGCACTTAAAACACAACAAAGAGCAGTGCAGGCTGTTTCTCACGAGAGATACTGCCAGAAAATAAGTTCTCAGAATTGAAAACTGGAAATAAGCTGAACTCAGAGCAGAAATGCTAGGGGCTGCCATGGCTATTATAATCAGGCATAGGCGAATTGCTGAGGGTGGTGATAATGCAGATGCTGACAGACAACCCAGAGTGAGGAGAAGGAGAAGAGTATACAGGCCTAGGATCACCTACCATGGGTTACATGAGCTGGAGATAGTAGAGCTATAGAGTGGACAGAGAGCTCCTGCAGCAGATTGTTGAGCTGTGCAGGCCACACCTCACACACAGAACCAACAGAGGGGAACCCATCCCAGTGGAAACCAAGGTATGTGTTGGCCTAAGAATACTAGCAACAGGTACCTTCCAGAGACCAACTGGCGATATGATGGGGATATCACAGGCATCAGCCTCCAGGGTACTGCACCAGTTCCTGGATGCCATGTCACCACATGTCAGTGATCATATATATGTCCCTAATGACCATGAGGTTGTGGCCAGCAATATGCGTCTCTTCCAGCAAATAGCGGGATACCCTGAGGTGCTGGGTGCAATAGACTGCACGCACATACGCATCAAAGCACCAGCCGTTGAGCGGGTAGAGTCTACATTAACCGCAAGGGATACCCCTCCATCAACTGCCAGGTCGTGTGTGATGCCCAGGGCATAATAATGAATGTGTGTGCTGGCTGCCCTGGGAGCTACCACGATTCCCACATCTGGCATCTGACGCAGCTGTACCAATCATTTGCCAATGGGGACTTCCCACACGGACACCTAGTGGGGGATGCTGGTTATGCACTTGAGCCGTGGCTGATGACACCCATCAGAAATGCACACACACCTGAACAGGAACGCCATAATGAGGCACACGCACAAACACGTAATATCATAGAGCGTGTGTTTGGGCTGCTCAAGTCACGGTTCCGGTGTCTGGACACATCTGGTGGAGCTTTGCAGTACACACCAACTATATGTACCCAAATGATCATGATATGTGCTATGCTACATAATATGATCCTGCGGAAACAGTTGCAGCAGGACCAGCACAGGGCTGGGCCAAACATCCCCACCATTGCCAAGGCCACCACAGGCAGGGGTTGACTCAGAGGAGGAACAACCTGACCTTGTCCCAGTAGGCAGAAGGAGGCGTGCCCAGTATGCCCTGGCCTTGGCAAAGAGGCAACGCATAGCACATATGCTTGGTCAGTAGGAACACTGGGACTGATACCCGCTCTGACTCACTCATACAGTAACAGGGATGCCTAACATGACACAACCTGCTTCCAAACGTACAGGGAGTGTAGTATGTGCATCCGACAGAGGCAGCCCTGCAGCACCACCCGAGGCATGAATGCCATGTGTTAAGTAATGTAACACCATGTATCATATGCACACCTGAGGACCATGACTAACATCCACCCTCACCAATCATAAACCACAAAACACAAACCCACCTCATCGCTATCACAAGGATAGGAACCTAGATGTAATGCTACTCAATGCCAAAGGTATAAACAGCAAGATGTGTGCAGTGTAAATGCACACAGTATAGGGAATGCACATATCAGTGCTGTAATAGAAAACAGGGTCAAAGCCCACATCAGCACCCTGACACTACCAGGGTCACACCTCATACAGTGATGTACATGTGCAAAAACATGGAACAAGATACAAAATGAGGGTGACTACCAATAAATGGCATGGATAACCACACACCCCTGTTGTTACCACAACAAGAAGCAACATGGATTAGCCATGGTCAAACACCAATGGCTAAAACTGACTACTACTATATAGCTTGCTGCAGACCACTGTCCTAATAGCAGGAACTGCCCCAGGCCTATGTTCACAGGTTCATACTAGGCTATCTGCCCTAGGGCATTTATAAGCCTAGACCAGAGTTCCGTGGAGTCTGCCACCCCTTCACTCTGACAGATAATTTGCCCATTATATTGCTGTGCCTCTGACAAGCAGTGATACTGAGGTTATCCCTGGGGCATACCTGCAATCTCCCATCCATTGATTAAGATCTCACTTGAACAAAGCCAGTGAGGTACTCAGCCTCACATGTACCAGGATGTTGTTCCACAGCATAGGGACTCTCTGGGTGAAGAATCTGTACCTCCAGCACATCCTATTAATATCTGTGTTGAGGTTTAAATCTCCTGCCCTGTAGTTCTGATGGATGTAGAGGTCTTGAGGTGAAGCGTGTACATTAACTCAGGTTTGGACATGGTCTTGGATGTCAGGCACAGGTCACCTCTGAGCAGACGGTAAGTCACGGAATCAAGCTGGAATTCCTTCAGTCGGGCAGCATAAGAAATATGTTTGAGACCCTTTCTCCTCCTGTCGAGGAATTCGTGGGCCCATCCAATTGCCATAGGTGTCGGGTCATATACATGCTGAATGGGGCATTGCACTCAATCAATGGTCCGATGAGTGAAGAGTACAGGGGAACAATGACCTCCCTGGATCTAGATGTGAATCCCTGCATGATGAGGTGGGCAATGTAGAAGTTCTACCTAACTACCCTGGCAACGTGAGTGTCAAACAAAAGGTTACTGTCAACCGGGGTGCCCAGGTCCCTGATAACCTCCTGTGTGCTTACAGGATTGCCACCTACATGGGAACTAGTGGCAACCTTGTTCTTCCCAAAGGGTATGGCTATGCATTGTTTAGTGTTTAATGTAAGGCCATGGCTCTGGCACCAGTTATCCGTGTCTATGACACCCTTCTGAAGGATGTCTGTGTCAGATGGGTGGCTAACTATGGTTCCCAGTTTGCAGTCATCTCCAAACTTTGTCAGCCATAATCCTGCTGTGTTTGCTTGTATGTCTGAAAAGTAGATGCTGAGCAATAGTGGGCCCAGGACTGAGCCCTGTGGGACACCACTTGTGACAGTTGTGGAGTGTGACATGGCACCATCAAGTCTGAACCTGTCTGTTTTGTCACGTAGCCAGTTTGCAACCCATCTTCTGATGTATGGGTTCACATTTAAGCTGGTGATGTTTTCAATGATACCCGAGTGGGGTATTGTGTTGAAAGCCTTTGCCAGGTCAAGGTAGGCTGTGTGGAGTGCCTTGCCCTTGTCAATGGCCTTGGTGTCTGTTATGAAACAGTCAACCAAGTTTAAAAGGCATGATCTGCCCTCGACAAAGCCTAACTGGTTTGGATCTAATGTCTGCAAGTCCCCTATGTCCTCATATATGACTTCCATTCTGATCTTCTCCATAGCTTAGCAGACCCTGCTTGTCAAGCTGATGGGATGTTAGTTTCCGTGGTCGGTGGAGGCACCCCCATGTGAAGTGGGTCCACCATTGACATATGCCACTCCTTGGGAACATATCCTGAGTTGAGGCTAAGATCAAACAGCTGCCCTGACTGCGGGTTTAATTCTTGAGTGAGTTCATGGAGCACAAAGCCAGGGACACCATCTGGTCCCATGGATGCTGCATTCTTTCCCTTGGATAGAGCAGTTCCCACCTGAGCATTTGAGATGTTTGGGGGGCTACAATCCTCTTTCATGCATATCTCTCCAGTTGTGGTGGAGGGGTGGGGGGAGAAATCTGCACTGAACCTGTCAGCCAGTATGTTGGCAATGTCTGTAGGTTCAGTGATATTTACAGCATTCTGAGCCTATTCTGACCATATCTGGGAGTTTCCTCCCAGGTGTGTAACGTATGTATAAAAGGCCTCATGGTTGTCCCGTGAGTCCTTAGTGTGTTTACTCCCAATATTCGCCTTGGATGATTTCATGGGGGAACTCAGTGTTTCACCTATATTGAGCAGGGGTGTCTACCCTTCCACGGATATCGCTCTATCTTGTAGTACCTCCTTCCTTGTGTTGTAGAGCTTGTTTATGGCTGAGGTCCACCACACTGGATGCTTGCCTCTGGTACAACGAGTCTGTGTTTTGTTTGGGATTGCCTGATCCATGCAGTCCTGAAGGTGCTGGTAGAAGGCAGTTGTAAGTGATACAGTGGATTGGGTAATGGTGTCTGCTGGCTTGGGGGCTTTGAAAGAGACCACACCAGTCATTAGAAGTGTGTAGTCAGCTTCTGAGAAGTTCTGCACTGTGGTCTTTTCTATCTGGGGTGGGGTGGGATGTGGACTTCCACTGAGAGTAGGTTATGATCTGATCTCACCAATGATGGGTATACCTCTGGTGTTGAACATTGTGACCCCATGTTTGTGATGATGAGATCTACTATGTTGTCTCCTCTTGTGGGGATGGTGACTAGTTGTTCCATGGCATGTGAGTGTATGAACTCTAGGAACCTGTGGGCTAGAGTGTTGGGGCTGGAGTACTGATCCCAGTCTATATTTGGATAGTTTGAATCACCCAGTGTGATGGTGTTTGCAGGTACATGTATCCCTGCCACTGTTTTCATGAAAGCTTTGTGAGGTACCTGAGTTTCAGAGGATGGCCTGTAACATGCTACAAACTGCAGAGCAGTCTTGCCTATGGTTAATTGCACCCGGATGGTGTCCAATGCATCGTGTGTTGCCACCAACCATGAGGTGAGGGTGTCCTTGATGAATATGGACACCCACCCTCCTTTCTCGGTGTTGTCCGGATTGTGGGGCTGGAATGCATGATACGAGGTAACACTTGATAGTGCCAGGGTGCTGTCAGAAGGCGTGAACCAGGTTTCAGTCACAGCACAGACATCAATGTTTCCCATACTGAGAAGGGTGTCGAGTGTGTGCAGCTTGAGGTTGAGACCTCTGGCATTGAGCAGCATTACCCTTAGTGTTTCCCCTTTGCTGTCGTCTAGGGTGGTAGGTGTACAATCTGATCCTTGCATAAAAGAGGCACAATGGGGGTGGCATGAGCCTTAGTCAAAATCCGGAAGCCCATGGGTGACAGGTGCAAGCTGTCCCTTGTGGATCAGTGTGGCCTGTCCAGCATGTCATTGAAGGCAGACAGACATTGGACCCCCTGTGAATGACATTATAGTTTAAGACAATTATTACAGCTGATCATCCTGTCTCTGTTTAGGTGGCATCATACTTGGTGAAGGTAGGATACTGCTCAAGGTCAGGGTCATACCTGCCTGGCCTACATAATCAGAGAGATCCTCTATGACTCTTTCATGTAGGTCAAGGAGGTACATCTCAGGTTGTCCCCACCAGCATGGATATTGACTGAGTCATACTTGTACTTGCAGTTCAGTGACCTGAGTGCCTGCATTATGTGGTGGATTCCAGTGCCCAATAGGCAGCTTACTGTGACCCCCTCCTTACTCAATCTGGTGAGCTGGATGTCAGTGTGTCTGGCTATGGAGTCACCTATGACAGGTGTGCCTGCCATTGTGTTTGGCCGTAATGGCTGTGACTGTTTGGCTCACTGACTCTGTGGTCTATGTGTTGCATGTGCTGTGCCCTGTGGAGGCAGTTGTGTGGGTGTCTGCTGTGGTGGCCTCTGCTGTTCTGGTAGATGTCCGATCATAGCCTCCGAGTATGTCTCTGTGTGTCTATGTGTATGATTTGAAGTTGTGATAGTGATATGTGAGACTGGGTTTGTGGTGTGTGTGGTTATCCTATCCTACTCTCTGGTCTTGCCAGTCCTATGTTGAGATAGGCCAGCCTCCACTTTGGCTATAGAGTTGCATCTCTCGCATGTATTTCTGTTTATGGGAGAAGGAGAGGGTTGTCAGTGTACGAGGCAATTGTAACATTGCCTCGATATTCCCAGGTCCACCAGATGAGTAGGAGAGGACAGTAGCAACCGATCCCTTGACATGCTAGAAGGAATAGACAAAACAATGTCGGAATACAGGAAGATATCAAGCCCCCCAAACCACATTACATTGCTCGACTGACAACACCTACACATACACCATAGTGTCAAAGTTTCATAGTTTACTACTAGGCTATCCGCCCTACTGCATTTATAAGCCTAGCCATAGTGATGTGGCTATTGCCACCCCTCATAGTGGTAATATGTGTACTGCATAGATACGAAATATTGTGCCTCTGACTTAGTAGTGACACATTATGACCACCTTACATAATTGAATAATGTGACTATGCCTCTGTCTAGTCTGTGCCCCTGTCCACATGCAGCTGTCCAGATGTCTCTTGAAGAGAGTCAGTGAGGTACTCTGTCTAACATGAACTGGGATACTCTGCTAGAGTTTGAGATGCCTCTGAGTTATGACTCTGTCCCTTCAGCATGTCCTATACATGTATGTGCTGAGGTTCAAATCTTTAGCTCCCATGTTTCTGGTGGATGTGGATTGCTTGCAGTGGAGCATGTCTACCAAATCCTGATTGGACATGGTCTTGTATGTCAGGCATAGGTCACCTGTACGTATGTGGTATGACACTGAAAAAAGCATGTTTTTAGTTATTCTGGAAGTATTTGACATGTGTTGTAGATACCTGATCTTCATGGTAAGGTACTTGTGGGGTCTCTCCAGCTGCTGCAAGTGCTGGTTGAGGTACATACCAAATGGGGCGTTGTATTCAAGCATGGGCCTGATAAGGGAGAAGTATAGTGGTACAATGACCTCCTATGGTCTGGATGGAATACCCTCGATGATAAGGTGGGCAAGATAGAAAGTCTGTCAAACAACTTTGGCAACATGGGTGTCAAATGAGATGTCACTATCTACATGTGTCCCCAGCTGTCTGATTTGTTTCCTGTACTCATTGGGTTGCTGTCTGTGTACAGATCTGTGGTTACTGTGTTCCTCCCAAAGGGATGGCTACACATCAGTTGCAGTCAGTTTCAGGCCATGAGTCCAGCACCAGCTATCTGTCTGTGTGACGGCAGTCTGTAGGATGTGTGTGCTGGCTGATGTATTCACTATGGTGCCCAGGTTGCAGTCATCTGTAAACTTTGTCAGCCACAACCCTCCTATGTTAGCTTTCACATCTGAAAAGTAAATACCAAATAAGAGAGGTCCCAGGACACAACCTTGTGGGACACCACTTGTGACTGGCTTTGAACCTGACAAGGCACCTGCAATGTTGACATTATGGATTCTGTTTCTGAGCCATTTTGCAACCTATGCTGTGACATATGGTGTTATATTTCAGCTGTTGAGCTTGTCTATGATGCCTGAGTGGGGTATTGTGTCAAAGGCCTTAGCCAAGCGCAGGTAGGTTTTGTGGACTGTGTAGCCCTCATCAGCGGCTCTACTGACAGTTTCAAAATAGTCAACTTGGTGCAAAACGCAGGATCTGCCCTGTACAAAGCCGAATTGGGTGGGATCAAGGGTCTGTAGGACACCAATGTCTCTGTGTGGAAGCTCCATAATGACCCTTCACAAAGCTTTGCAGACAAGGCTGTTTAAGCTTGTGTGGTGGTAGCTGCCAGGGTCTGTGGAGGCATCTCCTTTGTGGAGTGGGAAAACTGTTGCCATACGCCAGTGTTCAGGTACAGATCCTGTAGCAAGGCTAAGGTTAAATAGCATCTGCATATACAGGTTTAGCTCCATCTTTAGTTCATATAGCATGCAACTGGGGATACCATCAGGTCCCATTGATGCTGTGTACTCGTCTTTGCTGACTGCGGCTCTCACATGGACATCCAGGATGACAGTGAGGTTACATACAGCTGTGATAACTATCATCTTTTGGGGATGAGGGAGGGGGTACATTGCACTGAACTGGTCTGCCAGGGTGTCACTAATATCTGTCAGGTCACTGGAATATAAGTTGTTGTGTACCAAATCTGAGCATATATGAGGGTTCCCACCCAGACGGCAGACATAACTGAAGAAAGCAGTGTGGTTACCTTCATTGTCTGTGGTGATTTATGTCCCCAAGTTGAACTTGGGTGTCTTTATGTGAGAATGTAGCTTTCTACTACTGCTGATCACAGCTGCCTTACCTTCTGGAGATGTAGCTCTGTCTTGCATTAGTATCCTTCATCTGTTATACAGTTCGTTTATGGCTGGGGTCCACCAGACAGGCCACTTTCCCTTGGTGGTGAGGGTCGTTCTCATTTGTGATTGCATGGTCCATGCTTACTCGGAGATGTCCGTAGAAAGTGTCTGTGCAGGAGTCACCATTGTGTGTTGTGGTTTCCACTGGCCCAGTGGGCTTAATGGATACCATCTTAGTCCGAAGAAGTGTGAAGTCAGCTTCTGAGCTGTTCGTCACTATACCCCTGGTATCATACTAGCACTGACACAGGTGTAGACAATTCCCCAGAATCCATCAAACAAAATGGACATGCAGGCTTACAGATGCCCTAGGGGGGTAGCATAGTATGAACCCATTATGATACAGATTGTACAGGACACTACAGATAACCCCAAGGCTGCTGCAAATGATGGTAGTAAGCATGTTGTTGATTCCTGGATATGCTCCGGATCACACAGATATTACAAACAACATACCAGACACACACAGGTATGGCCAACATACATCCTGACATGTGCAGTGCAAACCCCCCCCCCATAATGCCAAATACCTTCCCCAGCAGACTGCCGCCTCCCTGACATTATGTCACCCTTACCACAGGATATGCACTCCAAAGAGCAGTGTACAACAACAGTGGGTGTTCTCAACAAAGGTGTCTCCTGTATGGATACTAAAACAACCACCACACAATCATGAGAGGTTTGGTCTGCACAGCTATGGAAAGGACCAGCATGTACCACAGACATAATGATATTGTGGATCTATTGACACCACTCTACCCATTGTGGGTTTACAAAGTGCAGACCCCACCCCTAAACATGTGTGACTCAGTTGAAACAGTACTTGAAGTCAGTGATGAGGGCAATGTGGTCCACACAGTGTAGCTGGACCTTGCAAAGCCTTCTGTACAATACCCTATGTGTTCCGTGATAGATTTGCTCACCAGCTGATATATACACCCCAATGTCATGAGAGGGTTGCAAACCAGACCAACGACAGAACTGACATGGTCAGACATGCAGCAGCCATGTCAGACTACAAACCACATATAACAGGCATCCCACAAAGCTTGGTCCTGGGACCTTCACCATCTGGTATATATGCCCCATAGGTACAGGCCAACAAGTAAGGACTGTGCTGGAACATGTTTGTAGAGGACAACAAGCCGCCTGACATATCTGATACACCAGCTGACACAAGCATCCCATAAAAAGGGCCACATAGAAACAGACAACTGGTGCCATAGCCATGTCAGCATGTTAAATGGTGAAAACAGTATAGTCAGCCTCTGTGGATAATCCAGTAAGTGACCACCAATTCCCACATAGGTGTCGACCCATGACATACCTAACATGTAATGCCAGAATGGGGGACACAAGGTGATAGATATCCTGCATTGGAAAAAATGTGGCTGTAGGGTTAACAGAAACAATCCATATACCAACCTAATCATGAGGGTTATGACATCTAGCTAAGGGAGGTCATTGTGCTTTTGCATTTATCTTTCAGCAGCATTAAAAATGACCACAACAGGGCCTGTGGGGTGTACCTCCGCTGATACATTCAGCAACTGTAAAGTCCACAACAGTACCTCACCAGGAGTATCAAAGAGCTGGAACACATGTAATGTGTCGCCTGATTAAACAGAATGCAGCTCCACACACTGCCATGTTGGCCACCCAGACACAAGCTGTGCCTGATGTAGAAAGCCATGTCCAAGCTGTCAGCAATGCACATGCCGTACCTTGTACAATGTGAATGGCAGGAGATATGCACATGAGGGACCTGAACCCCAGCACTGACATACATAGGACAAGCTGTACTGCATTATCCATAACACAGAAGCCACCACCACGCATGAGTAAACTACCAGTACAGGTTATCCATAGAGTCACTCATTGATTCTACTCAACAGGGATCCTAACGAGTGGATGGGAGATGGTAGGTATACCCTGGGTATCAATGTTGTGTCACAGGTAGACAGAGGCACAGTATACAAAACAAGACATATGTCATGTCAAACTGCACTTACGATGTGTTGATGGACAAACACACTATCCAATAACCATTAGAAATGGCCTTGGGCACATCGGTAGTGTTTGCCAATGTACACCCATGTTGTGGAATACACTACTGATGTTGGATGAGGCCGTTGTAAGTAGTTCACATCTGAACATAATGCAACATGGTCAGATAGGTTCATAGGTTCATAGGTTCATACTAGGCTATCTGCCCCAAGGCAGTTCTAAGCCTAGCCCAGAGTCTGGTTCAGACGCCACCCCTTATATGGAAACAGTACTGTGCCCATTAGTTTGACGTGCCTGTCTCCAGCAGTGACACAGTGACGATCCCCGGGTAAACCTATGATTTCCCATCCACAGGTCAGGATACCTCTTGAACAGAGCCAGCAAGGTGCTGTGACTCACATGGACCGCGGATTGTATTCCACAGCATAGGAGTCTCCGAGTGATAAATCCACCCCTCTATCATGTCCAATGTACATCCCTGCTACGTGTAAGTCACTTGCACTAGTGGTTCAGGTGGATCTGACGATTTTGAGGTGGAGCATGTCCATTAATCCCTGGTTGGACATGCTTGCATGTCATGCACATGTCACCTCTAAGCAGACAGTATGTGACTGAATAGAGCTGTAGTGTCTTCAATCTGGCAGCATATGACAGATGTTGGAGACCCTTTATCCTTTGTTGGGGACATTCAGGGTCTCACCACTTGCTGCAGATGTCAGGTGAGATACATCCAGATAAGGCAGTGTACCAGATCACCGGTCCGATAAGTGAAGAGTACAGGGGAACAATGACCCACTAGATCTGGATGTGGATCCCTTCCTGATCATGTGGACA